>NC_047512.1:39613076-39732923 GCF_902827115.2 Pseudochaenichthys georgianus
ATTGTATGAGAAAAAATTAATAAGTCCCCTTCATATAATAACAAAGGAGTTTAATAAAGAGTGTAAGAGTAAGATGTACATGAATTTCAAAGTGCTAATTTCATCTTACCTGAGTAGAAATAAAGCCTCTCTTTGAGTTTTTCATGAATGAGGTTCTTTTCCCTCAAATCCCCCAAAAGACTCCTCACTGTGGTCTTTGCCCTCTTTTCTCTAGCCATGGCATTCTTCCTCTCTCGCTCGAGACTCTCAACTCTCCACTCTTGCTAAAGCTTCATTGACTCTGGCCTTAAGAGCAGTAGGAGAAGCAGGCAAGACATAGCTATGATCCTAGTAGAAAGAGGGATGAACATGGTTTGAGTGATGTTTCACTTCACACACATCACTTTGACACAACTAGAGTATGGCCCACATTATTTCTTATAGTCATCACCTGTCAAAGCCAATGCCAGCATCATGCGCGTGTGTGTGTGTGTGTGTGTGTGTGTGTGTGTGTGTGTGTGTGTGTGTGTGTGTGTGTGTGTGTGCCAGGAATGCATGTTCAACATATCTTCAATTGTGTGTGTATGGGTTTATTTGTGAGTGTGTTTAATATGAGTGGCAGCAAACAAGAGAGATTTTACTTTGTCTAGGACCATTATGATATGATGTTGACAATATAAATACTCACATCATTAGGCTGAGGTTGTGAGTGTGAGGTTGAAGCTTCTGGGTCGTCCTGAGGGGCCACAGACAGGCTCTCTTCAGCTTTTCTGGAAGTATAGACGTAGTCCTGCCCTTTTCCAGCTAAAATGAAAAAGCATAATACTTGAAAAGAATATATATATATATATACATACACACACGCACGCACGCACGCACGCACTCACGCACGCACGCACGCACGCACGCACGCACGCACGCACGCACGCACGCACACACACACACACACACACACACACACACACACACACACACACACACACACACACACACACACACACACACACACACACACACACACACACACACACACAGGGATAGGTATTTCACCCTGCCCTGTTATTGATAATAGAATATTTACATTTATGAATGCTAATAGCCTTATGATGATACACCTACTCTTTGGAGGTGAACCGGGAAGCTAAAGATGGAGGGAATAACACCATCTCTGAGTCGGACAATCTGTCCTGTCCTGTCAAACTCGTCCTGCTTAAAATGCTCACTGCAAATCAAGGATGACTCGCTTGCAGTGAACCCTTCCCTCCTCAAAGCAACTTCCCACTTCTTTCTCATATCTTTGTATTTGGGAAACCTTCAAAATAAAAACGGGAGATTTGAGAGTCAACACAAAAACATTTTAAGAAGGAGGTCAAGCTTATTTTCTTCCTTCTTCTTCCTAGATAGATTAGATTAGATTTTACTTTATTCATCCCACAACGGGGAAATGCACTTGTTACAGCAGCATATGATTTATAAAGTCTCAGTTGGCCATAAACATAATGTGTGCTGGCTACGATTTCGCTGGCGGACATCAATACAGTACAATAATATTCTATTTACAAAATACAACCATTAATAATGTTGAATCTTACTTGTGAAAAGTAATCCCCCGACCAGTGGTTGCGTTAGACTTTTTCGTTGTCCGTCATTTTGACGGACAGGATCGGAACATTTCCGTCATAATCCACTATTACCCGTCATTTTATTTTTCATGTTTTAATGATGAGATGAGACATATTTCATATTTATGTTTGGGTACTGAGCAGCAAATGCTCATTCATTCTTTTTTTTAATGATTCATACAGAACTTTTAACGGCATGGAGAAAAAAAAAGATGAACAGAGACACCGACCGTGTGGTCACTTTTCATGTCAACACGAACATGAATGATTTATTTGTTCCTGCACTGACAGCAGAGCGGGGCTGAGGCCGCTAAAAACACCACGACCATTGTGCCCAAACAGGCAAATATGAACAATGCCATCGTTTTAAATGAGACAATTACAATCAAAATATGAACAAAACATTTACAAGAACAACTCAATTGATCTGCTGTAGCCTAGCCTGAACGCTGATTTCTGCATCGTCGTGCACCCTCGGACAAATCCGTTACTCGTCTTAGCTTTTCTACAGATGTCGCAGAACATTTTGCCATCTTCCCTCCTCAGCCACTTAAACTCTTGCTCCCACTGAACCCGGTACTCCCGCTTGAACTCCTTGCCACTTGCTTGCCCCTCTGCCGCTGGCTGAACGCTGTCAGTTTTAGTCTTACTGGCTTGTCCTTCATCCTCCACCGCATCAATCCCTCTTTTCACCTCGTTTATCCACACCATCACAATTACTGGGCTTATTAAAAAAGCTTCTGACGATCAGCTGCCGTGACATTTTGCGATTGCTAAAGCCGGTTAAACAACGAGGTAATCAACGAGGTCAAAAACAAGACTAGACAATAGCTACTTAATATGCACACACTCACCACCAACTGGACAGGGGTGTGAATGACTAAATAATAGTTACAGACCACAGTAGAGTACATTCGATCGCCCTCAGTCTACCTGGCCACTAAGGATGTAATATAATGTGGGCCGCTGGGGGACATTTTGGCGCTGTTCCGAGTTGTGTTCTAATCTGTCAAAATGACTGACAATGACATTGTTAGAAAAAATCCGTCATTGACGGAAAATATTCGGTTAACGCAACCTCTGCCCCCGACCCCTGTTCGTAATCGTCCGCTGATTTGCACAGCAATACGCCGCACAGTCCTCTGGCATCTTGAAACCTCTGCTGTCTATGGGTAGAATGTCTGTACAACAGGGATCACCAACTACATTTGTCCAAGGGCCAAAATGTATCCAATAGACACAATCGCGGGCCAGTGATTTTTATATAGTCCACAATGCTAGTGGAGCACGCTCAGGTACCGCGGACCTTTAATTTATTATCTGAAACGATGTAATAACTTTTAAAACTTGTTCCAGTCACTTGCCCCATGCATTCAGCAGCAGCAGGCCATTCACTTTGATTTGATCGTTATGAAATGTCATAATTTCGACAATAAAGAAATGCTACATAAACGTTATCTTGCACATTTTATCCAACCATCTCCGTTTCTAACTTTCAATATATTTTAAAAGAGATCTCTCTCTCTCACTGAGTGCGGGGGCGGGGCCTCACAGACACGCTGCATCTCTCTCTCGCTCACAGACATGCTGCAGCGCAGTGCAGTGTGCACACAGTTCTGCCGGTAATGAATATTACATTTTGTGAGGAAACTTTTCCACCAATAATTCCAATAAGTATTCCAAAATGTATTCACTTCAGGTTTAGGAAAGTAACTGTAATCAGATTACTCATTTTTGAAATGTAACGCCAGCTGAATACAGTTAGCCTACTTGATTTTTATATTCTGCGTAACGCCGTTACATGTATTCCGTTACAACCAGTCTATGGTTACAACCCAACCCTGCTTCTAGGCTACTGTCCCGCAGCTCCTGCCTCTCTGTTGGACTCTGTCGCAGCGGGGCTACTGCTGCGGAGCGCACAAAGCAGACTCTTCACAACGAAGGGTCACTTCTTCTTGAAGGCAGGGAAGGTTTCGCAGTACGCAATCTACTGTCCCGTAGCTGCTGCCTCTCTGTTGGACTCCGGTACTGCACCTTACTCACAACGTTGTAAAAAAAAAATGGGTGGGAGGCGAACGCAATAACCACTCAACTAACGCCATAGTCACCCCCGTCGTGCGGCCCGGATGAGAATGTCTGGCAGGCCGGATGTGTCCCGCGGGCCGCCAGTTGGTGGTCACTGCTGTACAATATGGATAGGATGACCGGTCCAAGATGGCGGCCGTATTTCTTGCGCCCCAGCAGCCAATGCGGCGTCTACTCTTTATATGTCTATGGTGACGCGTCCTAAAACCCGGAAGTAAGCTGCGCTCGGTTTCCCTCGACAAAAAAGCAATGGGATTTCTCCATAGGATTTTGGAAAATAGCTCGAAATAAGGTCAGTGGAAAACAAACCTGTTTGATAAATGCACGTTTTGTTCAGTCGGATAATATCCACATGTCTACCCTACTTTTATAATTTTCGAATCATAAATCTAATCGATATAAGATAGATAGCGTCACTGCACCACTCTCACCGCCGTTAGAGAGTAGCAAGCAACTGAAGCAAGTGCAATTATGGAGGGTGGAGATTTGGAGTATTTAATCAAAAATAATTGTACTAAACTTCTGCAACAGCAGCAATTACAAATACAATCTGATGACAGGCCAATGCGCAAACTGGAGCTGTGTACAGCGAGGGGAAAAGGAGCGAATCAGACGTAAGACGTTAAAGGTCTCCTGATTTAGTTTGTGAATGAATGCTTATTAGAGTTTTGGCTGGAGAGTGCGTGCGGACCTGTCGGTTAGATAACAGGCATGTGTAAGTCCTGCATCTGATACAAATGTGTGTAAAATGATACCGGGTGCTGTAATCACTCATATGGCTATACGTTATTATATTGACCACCACACCCCCGACCCAAAAGAAAGGACGTATTATTGGCTTCTCCTAATTTTTTCCCCACGCCACGCTACTGATAGTAAGTGGACTGAAATAAAATCTGCTGTGGTGTCAGAGCCGTGCTCCGGGCTCAGCCTGCTGGCATCATCTGTCTGCTGTGGGAGGTGGAGCAGGTGAAGAACCAGATATCAAAGCCAAAGAGGAAATAAGTGACATTCAGTGTGGGTGGGGAGCAGCACGTTGAGCCAATCAGGATGCTCAGCTGGCTGATTTCAGCCTTTGATTCAGGGTTGTTAGTTCATTTTAATGAGACAGTGACACATTAAGAAGAAATGTCAAAAAGTCCATGATGTCATGTACATTTTCCACAACAAAGAAAAATAAACAGCTGTAAAAAATCTTTCAAAAGTGTGTACAAGCATCAAAAATATCCATGTTCACCTCTCTCTCCCTCGCCCATTGACCACTTGAATTTTCAAAATGGCAACCGTTTTTCAAGAGGGCTGCCATTTCAAGCTGAATAAACTTTATTTGACCACATCATGGTAATTTTGGCAAAACCACACACACACATTGGCATCACAATGGACTCCAGTGAACACTATTACGGCCACTATAGAGCACGCGAGCACAAACACACACACTACAAAGATGTAAAATATTATTTTACCAACAATGTGGAATTTATTGGCTACATATTACACAGATTATGCATGGCTGCAGCTACAATAACCATAACATAATAATTCAAATACCACAAACATGATATTGACCAGTACACAGATTATTCACAGGATTTAGCAGATTTATCGTTTTTGGAGAGAACAAATTCCGAGATACGTTTTTGCGCCATGTCAGTTACTTGTGTTGTTGTGCGTCACGTTAAAAGTAGCCGACTAAAAACTAACAAAAAACTTTTTTTCCACATATTTTTTATTTGTCTTCCCTCAAGCTAAATAATGTATTATAGTTTTAAATTATCATTTGAATAATAATATATAGTATAACATAATCTCAGGCCCAATTAAATGAAATAAATATATCAAATAAAAATAAAATAAATGTGTAGACAGGCTCCCCTGCCTGCCGCTAGGGGGGTGCTTCAGCGCCCTCAGCACCCCCCTTCCCGCGCCCCTGTTTCCAAGCCATCATTGGGGCAATATGGGAAAGTTGCGCCATCTTGGATTTTTTTTGTTGCTAACAGGCTTTTTCAAAAGAGTAACCTCAAAGGAGTTTATATGCCAATGTAATAACTTCTATCAACTTTTTCCCTGGTATATTACATTATCTGCAGCACTATTAGTTTGAATTTATTTATTTTAAATTATAATTTACTAAGGAATTTATTTTTCTCTGACACTAAGCCAATTGTCTGCACCAATTTATTGTGTTATATTCTTCTATTACAAGCATAATGTCTGTGACATACAGTACATTAGCTTGGCGGGCTAATAATAGAATAATGAATGAAAATTGTTTCAAGTATTGCACTGGATAAGGATAAAGTGTATTTTTAGACCTATGTCTGAGTCTATTTGTTCCTCAACGTTCCAGAGCTCTGCATAAAAAGGTGAAGTTTGTGATTGTTTGACGACATGAAAATCGCTCAATGTCTGGATCCATATTCTTAATCAATATCATTAAAAGAATAGCTCCCTCCACCCTGATGAAGGAAGAGATACTTCAGGAGACGAGTCCAACCCAGCAGGCTTCAGGTAGAGCCCGCAACCTTCTCATGGTGTCGGCAACAGATGGCACTCATTATACGCATGCTGTGGCCTGTTTGTAGCTGGTTAATCAATTCCCCTAGATGTGAAAATGTATTATTTCCCTGGTAGTTTCTGTGTCGTAATGCAGAACAAAGACATTACTAAATTAGAACGATAAAAGGTGCTTTTAAACCTTGTATTGCTCTAATTTGTGTAATTCTTCAGTTGACTTAAAAAACACATTATTATACTTATAGGGTAAATTATTGAAAAAGAGACTGCACATCTTTCTCCAAATAAACAATACATTTTTCATTGCTGCTTTAGAACATAACCGCCCTTATTCCGTGCAGGAATAAGTGGTAAAACACAGAAAGGATTTAGCATTGTACCACTTCCTGTTCCCTTGTCAAAGTCAATGGTTTGTTTGGAACAATTAAGTAGTAAACAGCCAATACATGACCTTCCAAAAACCTTTATGTGTCATAAAGTCAGCTGTTTGCTAACAGGTGACTAAATAAAGACAAAAAAAAGTACAAAGGTTGTGTTAGTAGGCTATGTGGGGAGTATCCTGCCGATTTGGTAAAATCTCACTATCAAAATACTTCTTAAGGGACCCTCACCTGACCTACAACAACAACAACAACAACAACAACAACTAGTGTTACGTACTGTAACCCAGTTTCTATGAGTATAGGCGCAGCCCTCTAAGGCTATCGCTATTGGGTAATCCCACTGCACGTGTGCAGCACTGACAGACTTAATCCACGCCCACCTATGACGTGGGCCCCACCTCCGGGCTCACTTCCGTATAAATAGGAAGTAGGCCCCACAATCTACTCCCACACAAACAGCTTTTCTTCAGCTATTCGCGGAGCCAGTGGGGCCCGAACCTTAGAGGGCTGCGCCTATACCAAGGGGCAAACTCTGGGGAATAGCCGGGACGCCAATACGGAAGTGCCACACACTGCAGTTCATATATTGGCCGATGGCTGCAGAAAGGAGCAATTTCCATAGACCCCCATGTTAAAATGCCCAATTTTACAGCAGAAAAAAACATGTTTCTACCCCTGGCTCCATACATTTTTATTATCGATATAGTTACGGCCCGTCCACAACGCTTCTGCCCATTCACTTTGAATGGGGTGACGTCACTTTTAGCTTTTAACTGCATTTTGGGAAGCGGCGTGGAGCGTTGCTGGCGTAGCTGGCGTCAAAAGTTGAGCAATGTTCAACTTTTGACGCCTCGACGGAGGCGTCGGCCAATGAAATCCCGTTTATGCAAATCTGCCAGTACAGCGCTAGCCAATCATACCGCGTGTATGCTGGGAGAGACTACGCAGGTCTTTTCCTCATATTCCAAAAAATGGAGGAGAAATTAATTATAGCGGTAGTGAATCACCCGGTGCTATATGATAGTCTCTGTTCATTTACCGGGATACAAACCGGAGGAGCCAGGCATGGAGTGAGGTGGCAGAGACAGTGGGTGGAACTGGTAGGTTTTCGCCAGTTTGGGCAGTTTATATTATATATGATATTCTGAACAAACTGTGCTGTTGTATTAGCTGTAACGTGTCTCTACTGTAGGCTAGTTTTATTATATGTACAGCACTTTGGCTCGACCAAAAATCGTTTATAAATGTGCTATATAAATAAAACTTGATTTGATATATCCAGTGTACTTAATTTTAACATTGAATGGACAGCTTGCAGGCATAGACAGTATATTTAGCCAGCATGGAATGTAGCATAAAATAGCACCATAGACATTAATGTCATAAATGTTCATCATATAAAGTGTGAATGTAAAACCTTTTATGCAAATGACAGTGATAAAGGGATTTGCTTTTCATTAATGTAGGAATAATTTTGTCAATTCTTCAAGTAGTTCAACAAATTAACTTTATTATTTCATTTCATTAGACGAATTGTGCAGGACAAGGTGGAAGTCTCTGAGGGACAGGTTCCCGGAAGGAGAAAGCTAGGGAGAAGGAGGCAAAAAGAAGCGGGGCAGGGTCGTCAGGGGGATATAAGCCCTGGCGTTTCACGGCAGTGATGGGTTTTTTAACCCCATTTCTCATTGACCGTGAGACGTCCAGCAATATCCCCCGGCAAACCCTGCCTCCACCCCCCTGTACTACTCCTGATCCCAGCCAGGTGCCAGAGGATGAGAGCCAAAGCCAGCTAGATGAAAGCCTTGGTGAGACTCAGCCAGCCAGCAGCCAGCAAGCTGAGGCAGGGCAGACAGGAGAGGAGGAGGATAATGTTGAGGGCCGGGGAAAAAGGAGAAGGGGAAGGGAGATGTCCGCCTTTGAGAAAGGGATGCTGTCAGACATCGCTCCTGTTCTCTCCATGCCACTACCTCAACCTCGTCCAGTTGTGGAGGAGGACGAGGACGAGTTGTTTCTCCGGGCCTCTTGCCTTCATTGCGAAGGATGTCCATGGCAAAGAAGATAAGGCTGACATTTGCCATTCATAAGGCATTTTTTGAAGCAGAGCAGGAGGAAGACTGATTAATCACTTTTTTTTGTTATTTACAGCCATCTGTAATGATCCACACTACATGTTTTACACTCATCACTGCACACACTTCACTCACAATATTACATACATTATTATAAATAAAAGTTATTTAAAGTATGTTATGGCTATACTGTGTCTTCACTTGTTCATGTCGTTTGTCAGTTACAACATACGGAAGATACAGAAGCTTCATGTATGTCGATGTATAATGTGCTGACTTCTGTATAATTGTTCATGTAAAAACAGGGCTGAAGGAAAAAAGTTGTTAGCAATGCATAATATCAATTTAAGAAACATGTTTATTAGGAATGTTTGTTTTTAAAATGGCTCATATGGAATATTTGCTTTTTAAAGAAAATATGGGTAGCTCTTAAAAGAGCTTTTGGTTTGGAGGCTCTGAAAAGAGCCATGGTGACCCTACACCACGTTATGCTGCCATGGCACTGCACCCTCCTCATTGAAATAGCTGCAGAAGGTGTCCCGCAGTTGGATGGATCTGCGTGTGGCATTGTTGGAGCCCATCCTCGGTGCATCACGCAGGGTTGGAGTAGCTGGAGCTTCATCCGTGGACTCTGCGATAGGTGTGCGTGATGTCCTTCCTATCATCTTCCTGCGGAGGAAGTTGTGCAACACACAGGTGGCCTTCACACACAACTCTGCTACCTCCGGGCTGGTGGTGATGACACGCCGGAACATTCTCCACTGGGATGAGAGGATGCCAAACGCACATTCAACCACCAACCTGGCCCGGCTGAGGCGGTAGTTGAACATCCTCTTTTCGTGTGTGAGGTGAGGTCCAGGGAATGGACGCAGCAGGTTGTCCATCAGCGGAAAAGCCTCATCTCCAACAAACACACGGGGAAGAAGGCCGAGCCGCTCTGCTCCTGGGATGACGGTGTCAGGTGGTAGCTGCAGACTGCCATCTCTGAGGATCTCTCCAAATGCAGAATTCCGCAGGCTCCCACCGTCGCTGCTCCTTCCAAAGCCTCCGACATCCACTACCCTGAAGAGGTACTGGGCATCCACGACAGCCAGCAGTACCAAGGAGTGGGTGGACTTGTAGTTGAAGTACAGGGACCCAGAATTTGCCGGAGCCTGGATCACCACGTGCTTCCCATCAATGGCACCAACGCAATTCGGAAAGTTCCAGCGCTCCTGGAACCCAGCAGCGATAGCTCTCCAGTCCTCGGTCTGTGGTACCGGCATGGTCTCCTCGACCAGCGCGGTCCAGATGGCACCCGCAACCTCCCTGACAATGACAGCCACGGTTGCATGCCCGACCCGATAGCTGAATGCTATGGTCCTGTATGAGTCACCGGTTGCCAGGTACCTGAGAAAAAAATAATATACATGAGTAAAAAAAAGTCCCCACACACACAGCCCACAGACCCCCCCCCCCCCCCCCCCACACACACACACACACACACACACACACACACACACACACACACACACACACACACACACACACACACACACACACACACACACACACACACACACACACACACACACACACACACACACACACACACAAACACACACACACACACACACACACACACACACACACACACACACACACACACACACACAGACCCCCCAAGACCACCCCCCAACACACACAGACCACAGAGACACACACACATACCCCACACAGACCACATACACACACACACACACACACACACACACACACACACACACACACACACCCCCCCAGACCACCCCCCAACACACACAGACCACACACACACACACACACACACACACACACACACACACACACACACACACACACACACACACACACACACACACACACACACACACACACACACACACACACACACACACACACACACACACACACACACACCCAGACCACCCCCCAACACACACAGACCACAGAGACACACACACAGACCACACACACACACACACACACACACACACACACACACACACACACACACACACACACACACACACACACACACACACACACACACACACACACACACACACACACACACACACACACACACACACACACACACACACACACACACACGCCATGTACACAGGGGAGCAATACTGTATTTACCTAGCTATCTTAATTAATGTCATCCATCTGAACTAAATCACAGACTTCATTCATCATTCATCCATGGCATGCGTTCTCTCTCTTTCTTTACAGAGTCAGGTTACAGAAGTAGAAATACACAAAACGTACCGTAGGCAGATGGTGAGTCGCTCGGCGGGTCCGATTGACAAACGCATATGGGTGTCTGCCTTTGAAATCAGTGGACCCACTTTTCCGAGCAACTCGTCGAACACGTCTTTGTTCATCCTGAAGTACTGCTGTCACAGTACATCATCCAGGCGGAGCTCTTGGACCAGAACGTGGTATTCCCCCCGTTGCAGACGTATCGGATGTACCCAACAGCGACGCATACTACATGGCCTCCTGCGAGACATTGCATACACTAAAGCCACCCTTGCTACTACACTTGCCCGTGCTACCCTTGCTACAAAACCGGCATCCATTTTGGCAATAGTGGAGAAGAACCGGGCTTTTCCTTTTTTGCTATGTCGGGGGCGGGAGATTCATGTGATTGGTTGTTGGTCACGTTGACTCCCCAAGCTTCAGACACGCCCACCGCCAAGCGTCAACGCACGCCGCTGTGTGGACGGTCCGTTAGATTCCACCTTCATGATTATGGATCTGAGAGTGAATTGTTTTCTAACACAACCCTTTTATTTATATTAGGTCTTAACGTTTTTGCATAAATTAGGGCGTGGTCACATTGAGTGACGGCTCTGTCAAGTGACTGCTGCTGCTAGCTTCTTGTCTCTCTGCTAGCTGCTCTGTGAATCTACAGGGACTCTGCCTGGTCAGTTCATCCAGGAAACACAACTTGAAGCCGGCCGTGGTTGTTTGTTCTTCATGCTTATATATCGGACTATTGTGACTCGCTCTGCGGTTAAAACAGATGGTGCATGAATGCGGTTTTGCGGTAAGTGAAATTCGAGTGCTTTATTTATGTGTTAATGATTTTAATCAGCTACGTAATGAATGTTAAGGCTTGGGTTAGCGTGTAGCGAGTGGTAGCTACATCGGTGCTAACGATGCTAATCGTAGCCTCCAAGTTAAAATAATAGACTGTATATATAAAGGTTAAAACGAAATAGACGTTAAGTGGGATAATACTGTTGAACAAACGGCTTCTGTTTGAGGTTGATAAAATAAGGTTACATCCTTGTAACTTAGAGATATTTTATTATGTAGGAGGAACTGTATGCATCGCTAAGGTTAATTTAAATTGGCTATGCTCAAGTATGTAGACAAGTTAACGTCGAAGTAGTGTATGTGAAATCAACCTCACAATAAGATGTGTGTATATTACAATTATTAATGTCATATTTCAAGATGATTACTTAGATATTACAATATGGTTGGTTGAGCTAGAGTTCATTATTGAGCTTACACGTTAACGTCACAGTCATCTGAAGAACGAACCCAAACCGTGTTGTTTTTATTAATTGCATTACCAACTGGGTATCAAATAAACATTGTAACACAACTTCCAAAGTTACAGCAAAATAAAAAGCTATCTAATTTAATGTATTGAAGGCAAAGATATTTAACACATAGTGAGAACTGCTACTATTTATCTCTGAATATTGTCTGAAAAAAACGTGGTAAAAGTTATTCTTTCAGTGAGACAACAGAGCAAGCTTCTACAGTTGCACTACGTTTTGTAACAGTTCAATATTATTTTGATAATAACATATATTTCAATGTTGATGAACTTCATACTGTTCATTCATAATCTGATTATCTTAATAGCTCACTGTTGAAATAAAAAAAAAACATTACAATTACAAAATAATTATATCTACAGCCCCTAAACACACAAACACACCGCTTTCATAAATAACACACTTGTTCGGCAATAATATGTTTTATGTTTCCTGTAATTTTTGTTAGGAAAGGACATGCCTGAAAGACACGACATGTTCTCCTTCTCTGAGGGTCAAGAAGAACATCCAAGAGGATCATTAAAAGCTGATGTTATGAGATTTTAAGACCAGTACACTAAGAAACTACTTTTATCGTAAAAACAGTCAGCTGATCAAATGCACCTATTTCCACATCTACACTCCATCAGCTGATTATTTCTATTTGCCTCACTTTATGAGCTTCACATCGCTTGTGCCTTGTACCGCAGAGTTTGCAACGTCACAAATAAATGGGGCCAATCTTCAGTCAGATGTGAATGTGTAATCTAACATTTTCAGTAAGAATAATGGACGAAAGGATATACAATACAAATACAATTTATTGAAATGTGAACCAAAAGTTAATCAAATGTTTTAAATAAAAAGCACATAACAGAACAATGCTGTCTTAAGAAGGTGTAAACCTATTAAATGTATAAGTAAACACATTTAGTCAAATAAAGTGACAGACTAGGCCTGTGCAGTTGGTATCAGCTTTGCCCAGCATGGGCTCCTCCATCAGGCCTGGTCCTCCTCGCTGAGGAAAGACCCTCAGTCCTCTCCAAACCAACAGACAGGACATCCATCACACGGAGGTTTCTCCCTGAAGTCTCTGCTGCTCTCTAGACACCATGCTGTCTCAATCCGTCCACACTGAATATGAGAGGGGGAAAATGAAAATAATAAATGCTTTAGACAATAAGAAACATAAAGTTGATTGTTGAGTTGCTCAGTTTTTTTAGATTGTCAATACTATTACTGTATAACTAATATCTCAGGTTAAGAGGCACATTCAAATAAAGATTGGTCTTTAAATACATGTTGTCTTTTGAATTGTTTGTCTAAAGTCAAGGATCTAGAACTGGTACTTAGTTTTAATGATACAGTCTGGTTATTATGCTGTTTGGAGGAGGCCTCACAGGTAAGAGCACTAACTAGCTACCATCACATGTACCTTAGCTTGACTTAAATGTATTAAACCTATAGTTAAGTGATATCAAAATATAAATAACTAATGTCATGCAAACATATTAATATTTGCTTGATTCCAGTGTTGAATTTAGCACAATTGCATACAAACATTAAGGGGTTTTAAGATTCTGAAGTATTATGCTAAAAACTCAATAACTTAGATTATTATTTATAGTTTTGCTGAATAGTTTCATGTCCGCTTACCTTAGAAACGTAAAATCCGATGGCAGTGTGCAGATGGGGAGCATGTTAGCTTAGCTTGGTAGCTTCAGCTAGCTCTGGAACTTCCAGCTCGGTGGCAGAGTTGAACTCTGACGTCACAGTCGAGCCGTTAGTGGCCGACTCCGCCTACTAAGGGCTTCTCGGCAACTCTGCATAATCCTATGGGTGACGTCACGGACCCTACGTCCATTATATATACAGTCTATGGCCTATACTCATAGAAACTGGGTTACAGTACGTAACCCCAGTTCTATATCGTATAAGGCTTCGCCCTCTAAGGCTATCGCTATTGGGTTAAGGGCGAAGCAGGATGTAGTCTACGCCGCACTGGTCCGTCCGTTACCAGAGGCACAAAAACACACCTATTCAATTAATAACCCATGTCCATTTCGCCATGCGTAATGAAGCATCACATTCCCAGGGAATATAGCATTAAAAATGAATATTCTCCATAAGGGAATGAAGGTAGGCTAAATAGGCTACCTGTCGTTATAAAAAGTAGAGACCAAAGTCCCACTTGTTAAAACGATCAAAGAGGGGGAAAAGGGCAGCTCTCTAAGTGCCGACAGGCAGGAGAGAGGGCACGCAGTTGAGTCCCCGACATTACTCACTCTGACAGGACACTCAGTACTGAGTGTGTCAGAGAGGACTGGGAGACATCCCTCAAATACAAACGAATAAAAGAACAGGGGAAGACCAAGGTGCAGCAGTGCAAATGTCTTCCACTGTCATTCCTCCGTGCAACGCCGTAGAGGAGGAAAATCCTCTTGTGCCGTGCGCTTTGATGTTCTCCGGGGGATCCACCCCAGAGGAGACATACGCCTGTGACACAGCCTCACACAGCCAGTGTGACAGGCGCTGTGCCGACAGAGGCTGCGTTATTGAGCGCTCTCTGTAATGCACAAACAGACGAGCTGCGTAAAGCAGCCGTGCGTGCAATATAGCATGACAGCGTGCGCATAGGACAGAGGAGATGAAATGTGGCTTCTTCCTCTGATGTGTGAGGAGGAGGAAAGAAGCCATCCAAAGTTATCACTCTCGGTCTTAAAGGTGTTCACAGTTTCCAGCTATAGTGTTATATTAAAAAGTTTAATTCAGCGTATTTCTATATTCATTTAGAGATCACATGAGATTCCATAAATGATGTGTGCTCATTGCGGCTGCTATATGCTGTATGATTGTTGCTACTGGGGTAGTGGTTGATGTAACTTCTCATTATTGTTTGATTGTTGTACAACACAATAATAATTGATCAACTATACCTGTTATGTGCAACATATCAATCAATCAATCAATGTTTATTTATATTGCCCAATATCACAAATGTGATATTGGGCAATATAAATAAATGTGTCTCAGTGGTCTTCACAGTGTGTACAGAATATCAGTATGACAATACGACACCCTCTGTCCTTAGACCCTCACATCGTACAAGGAAAAACTTCCGAAGAAAACCCACAGTTTAAAGGGAAAAATGGGAGAAACCTCAGGGAGAGCAACAGAGGAGGGATCCCTCTCCCAGGACGGACAGACGTGCAATAGATGCCGTGTGTAAATTGAAAAGATAATACATTTGCAACATAGGTAGTCCAAATGTTTGGAAATGCATGTGTGTATAATAGGAAGATGAATCCACGAGGATATCCATCCAGGACCTATGATCCAGGACCACAGCCACGACACAAGATCCAGGGCTCGCGATGCAGGATACAGGACCGCAGGATCATCCATGACTCCGGATCCCGGCGTATATAGACACCAAAAAGAAAGAAATGTGGGGAAGCTGGGTTAATCGGAACATGAGAGTACACAGGTATAGACAGAGAGAAGGAAGAAGTAAGGTGTCCCCCGACAAACTAAGCCTATATCAGCAACATATAGTGAAACATCTGTCTGAAATTGTGAGATCAAATGTATTAACATTGCTGACTGAAAGCTGTATTCTGAAAATGTCATGTCATGTGGTTTGACTGATTAGGTCAAATCCCTGGAGTGACCTTTGAATGTGTGTGAGTGATCAACGGATGTTTTTGCAAGGGGGTTTGAGGACACAACAGGAAGTTAGGATAAGGTGTTATCTGTTTCCCTGCTGCTCTGTGTAGGGTGTGAGTTTTACATATGGTGCAAGGGGGTCTCAGCTGACCTAATCAAATGTTGTAATGTAACTAAGCTTTGATAAGAGAGACTGTTCACTCAGAACAGGACGTGCTCTTTGGAAGAGACGTCATACTTGCACACACACACTGTAAAGAGAGGGGACGGACCAGACGAAATCAACACCAGCTGACTCACTGCTTGGGGGTCGCCCAGGAGTGAACAATGAATTAGAAGATATGAAGGGAGGAGCAACCAACACAACTCATCCCCGCTTTTGTGTATAAATACTGTAACATTTCAATACTAGACACTCTTGTTCTGACTAGCTGTAGTGATACGTATATCGCACGGTGGTAGAACCTGAGTCCGGGGTACTCTGTATTTTGTACGGGGTACTCTGTATTTTGTACGTATTTCTGTACTGTCGCCTTTTACCAGTAAACTCAGCTTATTGCTTATCTCATATCTCGGTGTCTGAGTCCTTCTTCTTATAGCAGACCACTCATCAAGGGACGGCGCGGAGCAGAGGTGAACCTTCCACCACCGCCATTGGGTGGTGCTCCAACAG
Source organism: Pseudochaenichthys georgianus (assembly GCF_902827115.2). Lineage (NCBI taxonomy): Eukaryota > Metazoa > Chordata > Actinopteri > Perciformes > Channichthyidae > Pseudochaenichthys > Pseudochaenichthys georgianus. The sequence continues at coordinate 39,629,655 of NC_047512.1, forward strand.
TCTAAAAGAGCTTGTGATAACCTTGGGCATAAAAGACCGGGTTCGAGCGCAAAACAGCTAAGCTGCCATCTCCTTGGATCCGGAGACATGACGGAGCCACAGAGAGAGCAGACAAATCACTCACCCTTTTAGCTGATGTCAGAGCCAAGAGCAGAGCTACTTTGGTCAAAGCGCGTGACACAGGTCTGAGTCTCTGAGTGCTCCGCGTAGAAAACGTTTTGTCAGAGGGTGACTAAACACCGTGCTGACACCAATCTACGTGGCAAGATGAAATGGCAGCAGCATATGTTTTGACCGTGCTATAAGCTAATTCTGTCATAGTCTGCTCCATCATTCACCAGTAGTTTTCCATTCACCTGTCTCACCTGTTTTCTACACCCACTTGTTAGCTCACTCTCTTTCTCTTCTGCACCCATTAGCTTCTGCCAGTATTTAAACCCGCACCTTACACACACTCTTTGCCAGATTGTACTTTGCCTCATGCTTGTCTTTCCCGCGTTTGAAACTAGATTGCCTACCCGGTTCCGACCCTGCCTGTCCTCGATCTGCCTGCTCTGCCTGTTCCCTGATCCTGCCTGTCCCTCGACTATCCTGTCTGGCCTGTTATCCGACCCTGCCTCTATCTACGCTGACCGCCTCGCTTACTCCCTGACTCTCTGCCTGTCCCTGACTCACCCTCTGCTCGCTGTCCTCCGGTGCGTTAAAGTGCTCGGTTGGTATTCCTCAGATGCAGTGGAATCTCCAATAAAGTTTATTACCAATTCTCCTTGGTTTTTCGAGTGCTGCATTTGGGTTCTCCTTAAGATTGTGACAGAACAATTTGGCCAGAACATGGACCCAGCGCACTCCTCTTCACCTAGAGACCGTTTCGAGAGAGTTGAGGACGCTCTCCAGAGGCAGGAAGCCTCGATAGCCGCCCTGGCCACCGAGGCTCATCATGCTAACTCTTCACATGACCAGACACTAACCTATTTATCTGCGCAGCTACAGCAGCTAACGGCTACTGTGCAGCAGCTAGTGGCAGGAGTGGCCGCTCCAGCACCTCTTCCTATACCGTCGACACCCGCTTCTGCATCACCTCTGATGGGATTTACCCCGGAGCCTCGGGTGGGAACTCCGCAGCGCTACGCCGGGGAACCGGAGGGCTGCAGCCCGTTTCTTACGAACTGTTCTATCCTGTTTGCGCTGCAGCCACACACTTTCGCTTCTGAAGCTGCTCGTGTGGCGTTCACGGTCAATCATTTGATTGGGAAAGCCCGACTGTGGGGCACAGCGGAATGGGAGCAACAAACACCCGCCTGCTCTTCGTTTCCCGCTTTTTCTGCGGAGCTGCGCAAGGTGTTTGGACCCGTGTCTGTGGGTCCAGACGCTGCAGGAGGAGTACTGAACCTGAGCCAGGGTAATGGATCTGTGGTGGATAATGCCATTGAGTTTCGCACCCAGAGCCGCCTCAGCAACTGGAATTCTGCAGTCCAGTGTGACGCCTATCTGCGTGGTTTGGGGGATTACATTAAAGACGAGCTGGTGTCATTTGATCTGCCCAATTCACTGGATGGGTTGATTGAACTGACTTCCCGCATGGATCGGCGCACCCAGACACGGAGACGGGAGCGACGATTGGAGGGAGTTCAACATGCCTGGGCGCCCCGACGTCCGAGTTTGGCTGCGACTCCTCACCTCACTCCAGAGCCGCAACCAGGGGGGGATGAGCCCATGCAGGTGGGTCGCACCAACCTCACTTTGGAAGAACGTGAGCATCGCAGACGTCGTAACCTGTGTCTCTACTGCGGCCGGGCCGGCCATTTTGTTTCTCACTGCCCGGTAAAAGGCAAGGCTCAGCAGTGATGGGGAACATACTGGTGAGCCAAACCCCTGGATTTGTTCCCGCTCAGAGACCATTGAGCCATGCCAGGTTGCTATTACCGGATAGCTCTCAGGCTCTTGCTGTTTTTATTGACTCTGGTTCGGACGCGAATATTATGGACAAGAAGCTTATGCTGCAGTTGGGAATAGACCGGGTTCTTTTGTCTCGCCCAGTTCCAGCCAACGCCTTAGACGGTCACCTGCTGGGGACAGTGACTCATCAGACTGTACCTGTTCACATTCTCCTGTCTGGGAACCATCACGAAACTATTCAGTTTCATGTTCTCTGGTCTCCACATATTCCGCTGATCCTGGGTTATCCATGGCTCCGCTGCCACAACCCTAACATTGACTGGTAGACGGGAGCCATTTTGGGTTGGAGTCCTTCTTGTCATCTGATCTGCCTGAAACAGGCTGCCGTGCCTCAGCGTTCGGTGAACCCCAGCCAAGTTCCAGATGTTACAGGGGTTCCACCGGAATATCTGGACTTCAAGGAAGTATTCAGCAAGTCGAGGGCTACTTCCTTACCACCACACCGGCCCTACGACTGTGCCATCGACCTGCATCCCGGCACCAGCCCTCCCAGGGGTTGATTGTACTCCCTGTCTGCTCCGGAAAGAGTTTCCATGGAGACTTATATCAATGACTCTCTGGCGGCTGGGATTATTCGCCCGTCCTCATCACCTTCTGGCGCAGGGTTCTTCTTTGTGGAGAAGAATGACAAGACCCTAAGGCCCTGTATCGACTTTCGGGGTCTTAATGACATTACGATCAAGAATCGATACCCACTGCCTCTTATCTCTTCTGCATTCGAGTTGCTGCAGGGAGCAACCATATTCACAAAGCTGGACTTGCGTAACGCGTACCACTTGGTACGTATTCGCGAGGGGGGTGAGTGGAAGACCGCCTTCAACACCACCTCAGGGCACTACGAGTACCTAGTCATGCCTTTTGGGCTTACCAACGCCCCTGCAGTATTCCAGGCATTGGTAAATGATGTGCTCCGAGACATGTTGGACCGACACGTGTTTATTACTTGGATGACATCCTGATCTTTTCCAAGACGCTGAAAGAACACGTGCACCACGTCCAGGCGATTCTCAGGAGATTGCTCGATAACTCGCTGTTTGTTAAAATCGAGAAGTGCGAGTTTCACACATCCTCTGTCTCTTTTCTGGGATACATCGTGGGACAGGGGAGCATCGAGATGGATCCTTCCAAGGTTGATGCAGTCACTTCCTGGCCGGTTCCAGAATCCCGGAAGCGGCTACAACAGTTCCTCGGGTTCGCTAACTCCTACCGGAGGTTCATTCGTGGATACAGTACCTTGGCCGCTCCTCTCACAGCCCTGACCTCCTCTAAGGTTATGTTCCAGTGGTCCTCCTCGGCTGAGGAGGCGTTCCAGAACCTTAAGGCCAGGTTCACCTCTGCCCCCATCCTCCGAGTACCCGATCCTGTAAGACAGTTTGTTTTGGAGGTGGATGCTTCTGATATGGGGGTGGGAGCCATCCTGTCTCAGTGAGCAATGAACAGCCAAAAACTTCATCCCTGTGCTTTCTTTTCAAGGCGTTTGACTCCAGCGGAAAGAAATTATGATGTGGGAAACCGGGAGCTGCTAGCAGTGAAGTTGGCTCTTGAGGAGTAGCGTTACTGGCTCGAGGGGACCAGTCAACCTTTCCTGGTGTGGACCGACCACAAGAATTTGGAGTACATCCGGTCGGCCCGCAGACTGAATTCCCGACAGGCTAGATGGGCCCTTTTCTTCACTCGGTTCAATTTCTCTGGTGTCCATTCCCAGGGGCTTGGACACCATCCTTCCGACTCCTCAGCTTGTTGCCGCCCTCATCTGGGAGGTGGAGGAGAGGGTCAAGGCCTCCCAGCAGGACCAGCCGGGACCCAGTGCCTGTCCTCCGAACCGCCTGTTCGTTCCGCAGACGTTGAGGTCTGATGTTATCCAGTTGGCTCATAACTCCAGACTTACCTGCCATCCTGGGATCCAACGTATATGGGAGGTAGTCCAGCAAAGGTTCTGGTGGGCAACACTTAAGGAGGACACCAGGGAATTTGTTAATGCCTGCCCTGTTTGCAATCAAAACAAATCTTCTCACCAAGCTCCTGCTGGTCTCCTACGACCTCTGCCTATCCCTCATCGCCCCTGGTCTCACATTTCTCTGGACTTTGTTACTGGTCTGCCACCGTCCAACGGACACACTGCCATCTTGACGGTGGTAGGCCGATTCAGTAAGATGGCTCATTTTGTGCCGATACCCAAGCTCCCCTCAGCTAAAGAGACGGCGGAGCTGGTCCTGCTCCATGTGTTCCGGCTCCATGGGCTGCCTACTGATGTGGTTTCCGATCGTGGTCCTCAATTTACCTCGGTGTTCTGGAGGGAATTCTGCATGCTCCTTGGGGCCACGGTCAGTCTGTCATCCGGTTTCCATCCGCAATCCAACGGTCAGACAGAAAGAAAGAACCAGGAGATGGAGACGACGTTACACTGTATAGTATCCAAGTACCCAGCGGCCTGGGCTAAACAACTGCTCTGGGTCGAGTATGCCCACAGCACTCTGGTCAGTTCGGCCACCAAGCTGTCCCCATTTCAATGTGCTTACGGGTTTCAACCCCCTCTGTTTCCGGCCCCGGAGAGGGAGGTTACCTGTCCGTCCGTCCAGGCTTTCATCCGTCGTTGTTGACGGACCTGGAATCAAGCCCGGAGAACTCTCGTTTGTTCGGCCAACCGGTACGCCTCCTCTGCCAACCGCCAACGTTCCAAAGCACCTGTCTACCAGGTAGGCCAAAAGGTATGGCTTTCCTCCCGTTTTTTTTTAGCTTGCACCTAGATTCATTGGACCTTTTGAGATTGTCAGGATAATCAATCCCGCAGCAGTAAGGCTAAGACTGCCTCGGACTCTGCGGATCCATCCCACCTTCCACGTTTCCAGGATCAAACCTGTCCGAGAGAGTGCCTTGGTTCCTGCTGTCCCTCCCCCACCACCCCCCCGGATGATTGACGGCGGGCCTACGTACACTCTCCGACGACTTCTTCGTTCCCGTCGCAGTGGAAGAGGAGTCCAGTACCTGGTGGACTGGAAGGGTTACGGCCCTGAGGAGAGGGCTTGGGTTCCATCTCGTCATGTGTTGGACCCCCGGCTCATCAGGGAGTTCCATCGGCGTAATCCCGAGCAACCGTCTAAGACCGTCACGTCGACGGGCAGAGACACAGGGAGAGTCTCTCCTCTTACCGTCAGCTCTTCAGAGGAGGACAGCGAGGGGCCGGCTTCTGATGAGGACGCAGATTCCCACAGGGGGCAGGAGAGGGAGGCCGAAATAACTTTTTCAGATGAGTATTAATCCCACCTCCCACCCTCCTCTGTAGATTAGCATTTAGGGACGTCAGGAGCCGTCCATTAAGGGGGGGGTTCTGTCATAGTCTGCTCCATCATTCACCAGTAGTTTTCCATTCATCTGTCTCACCTGTTTTCCACACCCACTCGTTAGCTCTCTCTCTTTCTCTTCTGCACCCATTAGCTTCTGCCAGTATTTAAACCCGCACCTTACACACACTCTTTGCCAGATTGTACTTTGCCTCATGCTTGTCTTTCCCGCGTTTGAAACTAGATTGCCTACCCGGTTCCGACCCTGCCTGTCCTCGTTCTGCCTTCTCTGCCTGTTCCCTGATCCTGCCTGTCCCTCGACTATCCTGTCTGGCCTGTTCCCTACACACCAAACAGAACATTGTCCATTTGGCTGTGTAGGATGTGTGTTCAGAAGCTGCGCTGATCGAACACCTCCCTGGCGATTTATGTAGGCCGCCGCTGCTGCTTTGTTGTCTGTTCGAATCAACACATGTTGATTGTACAGCAACAGGGCGAAGTGCTGGATTACTTTCCATATAGTAATTCCAGCACGTTTATAATATGGAGAGACATGTGACCCGGCCACTGTCCCCCCACTGCCTGCGACATAAACGTTCCTCAGCCTGCGAGAGATGCGTCTGTGAACACTGCGGTGTGTGACGTCACTCTGCTCAAGGGCACCCCCACTGACGTGGAGATTTTTCCAGTAGGTTAAATCCAAACCCACGGAAGGAGGAATGTACACCATGCGTCTCCTCTGATGCACGGGTCGATACACAGGTGAATAAACCACCTCTGGAGTCTCCTCACTAAGAAGGAGACCCAGGGGGATCACCACGTGACCAGCTGATATCATGCCTAACATCTGTATCTAATAATAAATAATAAAATTCAATAACGTGCTTTAACCACCAGGTGTCCCTTTCTATCAGCTCTGCACCGTTATGGTGTAAATACAGCCTATCTACTAATTGGATCAAATATAAAAGTCAGCCGAATTAGTGTTGATACTGCAAGGAGACGTATTGTGTGAAAAGAAATGTAAGATGTTGTTTAATCGCTTATATATTTATGATCCACGTCACGTTTTCAGTTTTGGCGGCAGTTCTTCCTGCTTGTCTAGAAGTCTTCTCAGCAGGGCTCTATACATAGAGAACAACGGCAGATACTTAATGCAGCCGAACCATGTATTACAATGCTGTTATGTGATGACTTTCAAAGAGAAAAGCAAGCACACTCAGAATAGTTCGGAAAGTTTTATTTTGTTTTTAAAAAACGTTTTCAGATTTCACATCACATAAACCCCAAATCCCAGCATGCATTGCGGCTAAACCATCCAATCATCGAGCTGAGAATCTTGCCTACGTCAGTTTCCGGTTTCATTATCACCGATGTATTTTGTTATACACACATTCCTTCACATTTACATTTTAATTTGCATTCAAGTATTTCGTAAGGCCTTCCAACATGTTTTTAAATATAACTACGGTTGTAGTTGAAGAGTTTGTAAATTAATATGAACCGAAGCTGTTGCCTGGCAACTCAATCGCACAACGTCACGTCCGTTAATTCCACATCCACACGCATGGATTAACATCGATTTAATACATTAATGTAGCCTTTGTTTCTGCTAAAAGAGGTGTCGACCAGCTGGGGTAACAAGAAAATTGGCGTAATCGAGTGTGACTATTAAAAAATAAATCATTATTATATTAATATTGACAATAACAACCTACCGTCGGGGTAGCATTCGCTTGGCATTTCCGGTTATTTCTCCAATGGTTAACATGGGTTAACAATACCGTGTAACTGTCACGTTTGAAGGGATGAAATCGTGACATCTTCACATCTCCCAGCATGGTAAATCGTCACATGTTCACGTCTTGCCGTGATATCGGGTTGTGTATAACACATGTAGAATTTTTGACAATAAAGCTGACTTTGACTTTCGCGTGCTTGCATATTTTAACAAAGCTTTTCATTGCCACACTGAATTTAACTAGTAGTCATGGCTGTGTCAATTACCAGTCTGATATCGTTTTACAAAGATGACAAGAAGAGTGTAGATAGAGCAGGGGAGATTCCCAGTCGATCGCGAGATGTGTCTAAAAATAGAACAACAATATTCTCTTTTATCGTTAATGTCCTATAACATAATCTTCCTGTGCTAGAATAATGCACTTGAACGCATCAAAGCTTTGTGATTGGCCAGCGTAACCCCATGTGTCGGGGCGTGGCTGGTGGGCAGTGGGCACTATTTCGCTGAGGTTGTCCGTGTCAACCGTGGCCCTTTCTCATTTCTCGAACTCCCCTCCTCGACTCCGATCCTCGATACTTAGTCCCGCCCACAGGAGATGCGAGCGGAGGAGCCGAGGAGGGGAACCGAGGAGAGGGGAGAGGAAGCAGCAGGCGGTTAGAGAAATGAGAACTCCTCTCCTCTGAGCGGTCATTTTAAAGAGACGTCCATTAATGATGACAGGAGGCACAGCAGCCCTCTGTCTGATGGACAGATGTGTTCATGATGACTTATATATTTACTTTGATTAATTCACAGTGCGGTATAATGAGATAATAACAGGCTACAGATGCGGACACGCACACACACATATGTATATATTTATATAAATATATACAATTTCGGAATCAAACAGAGCACTCTCATAATAACGTAACACTATCAGAGACTGGATATATCCCCCCCCCCCCCTCTGGTCGCTACAATGAGGAAAATAAATTACGGGCCAAAAGTTGTATTTACAAGTATTAAAAGTAAGCAGAGGACACCAAACCAACTGAGACCTGTCTGTCCGCTGCATCTACGCACACACTGTACCACACACACCTACACACACCTACACACACACACACACACACACACACACACACACACACACACACACACACACACACACACACACACACACACACACACACACACACACACACACACACACACACACACACACACACACACACACACACACACACACACACACACACACACACACACACACACACAGCTCCTCAAACAGGCTACAGCCGTTGTGTATTTTATTGTGAAGCACTAAATAGTTTTAGAAAAATATCGACTCTTTGTTTGTAGATATCTACTAAACTAAAGCAAATAAAGAGAGTAGGCCTGTTATACTGAGTGATATATATTATACACACTGCTCTGCTTTCTGCACGGACCTCACAGCTGTTCTCACTGTAAACATCGTGTCGTGATGAAAGCAGTTAATAAAATAATATCCAGGGGATGCATGCAGAGCTGTCATTGGCTGAGATAAGTCCGGCCGTGCGTCATGACTCTTTGAAACATCTCTGTTGCCGGAAATGCATCCACGAAGGAGCCGTGGAGGACCCATCAGTGTATCCTCGGTTATAGCTCCTCCAGAGAACCTCCTCGACGTTCGGTCCTCGGTCCTCGAAGTGCATTTAGAGAAATGAGATGTCCTTCAACATGGCGCGCTAAAATTCATTTCCGGGTCACTACCGGAGGACCGAGGAGTCGAGGAGGGGGATTTGATGAAATGAGAAAGGGCCTGTGTCAACCGTCAACAGGAGTGACAGTCCGCACACACACAAGACCGCAATTATGGCAGAAGCAAAAAAGCCCAAAATATATAATTTCACTCGGAGTGATTATTTTTGTATCTATTCCAATTCAAAGTCCATCTGTCTCATCTGCAATGCGAGCGTGGCTTTATCGAAGAAGGGTAATTTAGGAGCGGCATTTCAAAACAGTGCTCAAACGCTACGAGATGGAATTCCCTCCTAATTCTGCCCTACGCTCCCAAAAGGTGAGGGACCTGAAAGGACAGCTAAATGCACAGCAGTCCATTTTCACCAGGCCCAACAACAAGAGCAAGGCTGCTACCAGAGCATCTTATCGGGTCTGTCACGTTCTTGCGAAACACATGAAGTCTTTCAAAGACGGCGAAGTTGTGAAAGAAGCATTCCTGGAGGCTGCCGACGCACTTTTGGGGGACAGTAAAAATAACAGTAGCATTTCAACAGGTTTTTGATATAATAAAAACTCAAGTTAGATACCGTTATTAATCAGCTGTAAGTTTTAGTTTGTTTGAACTTATTCATTATAATTATTGTACAAAATGGTATAAGAATGCAAACTTAAATTGATTATCGTCTATTATCAATTCAGGTTAAGAAACTAGTGTTGCTTGCATCCTATTTTAAAGGCATTTCTTTTCATAATCAACTAAAATGCTACAAAAAAGGGTTTGATTCTATTAATTTTGTCTTTTTTATTGCACTGTTGCAGCAGATTCCTGTGTAGCTTCAGATCTGAGTTGTCTTATTAGTAAGCCTAATTTATACTTTTGTAGCAACACTATTTTTATATAATGGCAAAGAAAGGGTTCAGAGTCTTTTCTTTTTTCCTGTGTCATGTGGCAGCACTGTTCAATGTTTCTTGAAAACATTACCCACTGTAGTATGTGACGTGTGAATAAACTCCAACTCTGTATCAACAACACTGTTGTGTAACGTCAGTTAAATACTTGTATGTGTGTAGATTAGAAAGAGGTAAGATAAAGGATCTGCAGTATTTTATGAAGTATTAATCGTACAAAGGTCAGTTTTATACAAGTAGAAGTGTGTATGTACTTGGCAGTAGGCTGTCAGTAATGGCTACGCCTCTCTATTTGGACTGGTAGATCTCGGCAGACTGGCAACTTTAAAAGTAGCTCTCGGTTAAAAAAAGGGCACCCCTGAGATAGAGGATAGAACCACTACAAGTCAGGACACGTAAAACAGTGCAGCCTAGATGAAGGTGTGCTTACCGGTGTTGGCAGGGCTAGCATGAGGGACAAGGTTTATAGTGTCGGTGAGTAGTGATAGCAAGAGTACCGTTAACCTAGAGTTAATTTATTCACATTAATTCCCATCAACAAATCCATTTTATGTGTCATATGAAATCTTTATTAGGCAAGGCAAGTTTATTTATATAGCACTTTTCAACACAAGGCAATTCAAAGTGCTTTACAAAAAATGAAAGACATTAAGAAAATGGCATTTAAAATCAGTCATTAAAAAGAAAAGCTAATAAAATAAACATTAAAAGAAAAAATACATGGATAAAAGTTACAGTGCAGTTTAAGATGTGAATAGTTCAATTAAAAGCAGCGACAAAAAGAAAAGTCTTTAGTCTGGATTTAAAAGTAGTCAGAGTTGCAGCAGACCTGTAGTTTTCTGAGAGTTGGTTCCAGATATTTGGAGCATAATAACTGAACGCTGCTTTTCCATCTTCTTTCGTAAAACGTTAGATGTCCAACTCGGTGTCGTGTAGCCATGCCCGCATCTCTGGTCCTAGGTCGAAGAGGCTGGCTTCCGAGGGTGGTCTATATAAGGGGCAGATGGTGATTATATGGACAGCGGCCTGCTCAGGGTCACCGCACTCGCATGCCGCACTGTCCGCCAAGCCCCACGTCTTCATCGAGGTTTTAAAGCGACCGACCCCAGTTCGTAGACGGTTCAGAGTGGACCACTGCCGGCGCGGTAGGTCGTCTCCTCCAATGGTGCCATCTCCTGGGTCCCAGATGTAACGGTGGATTCGGGAGGGCCCGGCTGACACCCACTCCTGCTTCCAAGCTGCTGCCAACCATGCATCTCTGGAGATGTCCTCAGAGGTGGAGTTGCTTTTCCATGTTTAGTTCTGACTCTGGGGACAGAAAGCTGACCAGTCCCTGAAGACCTGAGAGATCTGGATGGTTCATAATTTAGCAGGAGGTCAGAAATGTATTTTGGGCCTAAACCATTCAGTGCTTTATAAACCAGCAGCAGTATTTTGAAATCTATTCTTTGACACCCAGGAAGCCAGTCTAAAGACTTCAGAACTGGAGTGATGTGATCCACTTTCTTAGTGTTAGTGAGGACTCGAGCAGCGGCGTTCTGAATCAGCTGCAGCTTTCTAATTGATTTGTTAGTGAGACCTGCAAAGACACCATTACAGTAGTCCAGTCTACTGAAGATAAAAGCATGGACACGTTTTTCCAAATCCTGCTGTGACATTAGTCTTTTAATCCTAGATATATTCTTTAGGTGATAGTAGGCTGATTTCGTAACTGTTTTAATGTGACTGTTGAAACTCAGGTCAGAGTCCATGACTACACCTAGATGTCTGGCTTTATCTGTTGTTTTGACATTGCAGACTGAAGCTCAGTGCTAACTTTTATATACGTTCTGCCTTGGCTCCAAAAACTATTACCTCAGTTTTATCTTTGTTTAATTGGAGAAAGTTCTGACACATCCAGTCATTGATTTGTTCAATGCACTTACTCAGTGTTTGAATTGGAGCATAGTCTCCTGGTGAAATTGTTACGTAAATGTGTGTGTCATCTGCATAGCTATGGTAACTTATTTTATTGTTCTTCAATATCTGAGCCAGTGGTAGCATGTAGATGTTAAAGAGAAGAGGCCACAAGATTACAAATATTACACACCAGAAAACACAGAAATATCCATGAAATAAACATACAGTAGGCTATAAACAATTAAAGGGATAATTGGGAAGGCATTACAAATGTAAATATATTTTTAAATAATAAAACAATCCCACCACCACATGTATCTACAGGAGAAGAGGGAATTCTCTCCACAAAATGTGAATGCCCACGTGGAGAATGGAAATGCAGTCATGCGGCTGCATTAGCCATCTTTGTTATCCACAATTTCAGCTGCACTGACACCCCCTGTCAGTAGAAGAAGCCAAAGGCAGCTAAACGTACGCATTCAGTGGAGGAGCTATTTCCTCCAACCAATAAGTCATTCAACCCGCTGACAAGAGAGCCCACCTCCGAAGATCGTGACTGGCTGAGGGACAGACTCGGGGGCAGGTTCTCAGGAATTTCTTGGCTTCTCTCCCCGAGCCAGAAGAGGAACACTACAGCCTGGAAACACTTACTGTTCCTGAAATTCTCAAATCTGTTGGGCATCAGGGACCTGAGGCAATTGTGGCAAGCATGGCATTGTCTGAGGAGCAAGAGAGGGCAATTCAGGTGGCTACCACTGGTCAGCGAACCAACCCAAACTGGCATTTGTTCAGGAAAGGAAGGTTGACTGCCAGCAACTTTGGAGCTGTCCTGAGGTCAAAGCGTGTGACTGCTTCCCTTATTGCCAGGGTGCTAGGGCAACAACAGACCCTTGGTGGTGTTTTGTCTGTACAGTGGGGGACTATGAATGAATGTGAGGGCGTCAGGGCATTCACCACTGCAACCCAGATGCAGGTCCATGAGTCAGGTTTGTGGCTCTCCCAATCAGGATTGTTGGGAGCATCTCCAGATGGTCTGGTAGGGTCTTCCGCTGTGCTGGAGGTAAAGTGTCCCTACGGAGCCAGGGAAATGACAATTAGTGAAGCATTGCAAATCAAGGGCCTCTGTGTCAGTAAGGAGGGAGAAACATTCAGCCTGCATGAGGAACATCCTTACTGGCACCAAGTACAAGGTCAGCTTCACCTCACTGCAAGAAAGAAGAAGAAATTAAAAAATTGTGAATCGTTTTTAATTTACTCGCCTTTGCAATGTTTTGGTTGTTAGAGTGTTAGATTTCCTGTCAGCTCATCTGTTGGGAAGATATAAAATATTAGTTTCATGGAAGTCACACCGTCTCATATAAGAGGATTAAGACATACAGTCCATAGGCTAAAACAAAACATCTAAAGATATAACCTTGCACTTTGTCTCGTGAACATTTTCACTATTTTGACATTTTTATAGATGAAAATTGAACTAAAGAAATAAATGGTAGATTAATCCATATTGAAAATAGGTGTCAGCTGCTACACTAATTATAATAGTTATATTTCTTAATTAATTAAGGTATTACTGTATTGATCCCAATTTGGGAAATGTTTGTGTTGCAGCAGCATAACAAGAAAAACAAAATATAAGTTATTATATATACAAAAGTATGTGAGGGATGGAATATTAAATTGAATATAAATGTAAAATGTACATGTGATTTTAGGTCCAAGAGAAGCTATGGAGCAGAGTTCTCTGCCAGCCAGGGGTGATTTGTTATTAGTTCAATATACAGGGTTCGTACGGTCATTTAAAACCTGGAAAAGTCATGGAAATTGAAAATGCAAATTCCAGGCCCTGGAAAAGTTATGGAAAACAATATTTTTCCCAAAGTTTTGGAAAAGTCATGGAAATGTAACTAAAGTTGCGTCAAATATAATTTACTGTTTATCTAATCGCCGAAATAATCTGCGGTCGCGAGTTGTTATGTGCCATCATGACGCGCATGGTGTTATTTTTTAATATATGAAGCGCGAGCCGTGTGCGCGAGTCTTCCTGCCTGTCGGCTGAACTCTGCTGCTCCGGGATGAGGGTCAGCTACATTAGCTACGGTGCGTTCGTTAACTGTGCGGAGTCACTGTGGCACAGACTGAGCCGCTGGTGAACAGCTGTTAGAACGGGCCGCTCAGGTGTTCAGAGCAGAGCGGCAGAGCGTGATGTGAACTGAAACGTTTTTCTGTCGCAATATTATTTAAGGAATCGTTGAGCTAGCTAGCTAGCATACATTGTCACTATCTGCTAACGTTAGCTTTAGCCTTCGTTTTCTAATAGTTTTTTTCATAGGCTATAAATAGAGGTGGTATAAGTATAGATATTGTGCTAGAGTAAAAGTAGAAGTACTCAGATCGTGTACTTAATAAAAGTATAGTACTCAGATCTTCTACTTGAGTAAAAGTAGAAGTACTCAGGTCTTGTACTTTAGTAGAAATACTCAGATCTTGTACTTAATAAAAGTAGAAGTACTAGAGTGTAGGAATACTCTATCACAGTAAAAGTCCTGCATTCAAAATGTTCCTCAAGTAAAAGTAGAAAAGTATTCTCATCAAAATATAGTGAAAGTAGCGACAGTAAAAGTAGTCGTGCAGATTGGTCCATTTCAGAATAATATATATGATATTTTTTATAATGATTGATCATGAAAGTGTTCTCAAAGCTGGTAAAGGTGCGGCTAGTTTGAATGACTTTGTATTCTGCAGGGTAGCTGGTGGATTTACTCCAGGTGGAACTAAAGTCTGATTCAACACTTGATTATATTTCACATCATTCATCCACATCTGTAAAGTAACTAAAGGTATTAAATACATGTAGTGGAGCAAAAGTACACCATGTACCTCTGAACTGTAGAGGAGTAGAAGTACAAAGTAGCAAAACATTGAAAAACTTAATAAAGTACAAGTATCTCAAAACTGTACCCCAGTATAGTACTTGTTGAGTTTATGAACTTAGTTACTTTACACCAGTGGCTATACAGATAGAAAGACTAAGCCTCGGATCCTTGTCATCTTTTTCATACCCGATGAGTTTGCATCCCTGACTACAGTTGCTTTAGCGTGTAGAAGCTAGTAAGCCTACTATTTGATTTGTTTTAGATAGGCACAACATGTTTCATATGCAGACCTTATTTTCCTGTTCCATGTTAAAATAAACCATTTTTAGTGGTAATTTTTTTTGGTCATGGAAAATGAGGTAAAGGTCATTGAGAAGTCATGGAAAAGTCATTGAAAATCATTGGTGAAAAAGTGTATGAACCCTGAATATATCAAACTGATTTCCCTGAATACAATCTTTAGTTACATGGTGAAACGTTATGCTGCTTGTACTAATTAGACTTATCATATAAGCCACACAGGTTTTAATAGGATGTATTCATTATCTTTACTTATGTTGCGGTCTTTTCAGCAGCGCCATGTCTAAAACGGCGATGCAGTCACTACCCATCATTTACATTTCACGGTGACATGGACAAAAATGTAACGTCAGCTTACCTCATAGCACGAATCCAGACTCTCCTTTGGAAAACATTGGCCGGGAAACGATAGAACGAGCACGTTTCATGCAAAGACCTGTGGCTGCAACTCGGAGCAAAGCAACAAACCATTGCGTAGCCAGTGTTGGGAAAGTTCACTTTCTACATGAACTAGTTCAGTTCACAGTTCACATATTTTAAAATGAACTAGTTCAGTTCATAGTTCATAATTCAAAATGTTGAACTAAAGTTCATGGTTTCAAAAATGAACTAATTTATAGTTCATAGTTATTTTTTCAATACGTTGCTGCGAACTATTATTTGTCTCCTGTACGATGTTAATGGGCCATTTCAATTTTTACAATATCCTCAGAGGGCCGTACAAGTTATTGACCTCTGCTTAAAAAAACTAAAATCACAGCCCATTCATTTCATTCTGTGCAAAGAAAAAGCAACCTCTTAATCCAGATATCTCACCATGACTCGCGTATGCATGCACGTGCACGGTGTGGCGTGACCACCAAAACAGAAAGATCTGGACACAAGATGTGTGCAAATGTATTTAGTTTAGATTTTTTTTAAATGTTGAAGTTAAAAGCATCAATCTGGTGCACTTTGAGAGCAACATTAGGAGATCGATGGACACATCTCTCAACACCCAGATGAAACAGAACTGTAAACAGATTTACTTTTAATTTATGGATATTTGACAAATCACTCCCCTTTCAAACTGTATTCTTCTTTATTAATAACTGTCATATAGTATTTTATACCTGTTTACTTTATTCTCTTATTTTTTTTATAACTATAATGATCATATAAAGATGTGCCTTTACCTCACTGGTTGTAGACAAAGCTTCTTATATTCGTTAGCATAGCTAGCTAACCAGATGCTAATGATAACAACAAAGTTATTGACTGTATGACAGATGAGCAGATCGCCTCTGGGCTTTCAACTAAAGACACAGACACGCAGAAACTGCGGCATGTGTATGGACTTTCTGCAATTTCTGAAGTGCTGGAGTGGCGTTCTGGTGCTCTCCGTCAGAACTGCACCCCTGTCAGTCGAGACATATACCACGTGATGACACGTTAGGCTCGTGTTGTGTTCAAGGACCCTGATCTTGGCCAGGAAAAACAGGCACTCGCTTGTTTAATTTGTTTGCGGTCTAGATTTCTTTCATTTTTTTATTTTTTGCGTGTGTTTATAAATTACCTTGAGGGCCGTACCAAATTGTCTCGCGGGCCGTATACGGAGGCCGGAGGTTCCCCACCCCTGCCGTAGACTCTCACTCTGAGCGAGTGCTGCTGCAGCTGCTCTCGGCTTCGTCCATACTAATTCATTCATTCATTCAATGCTCGCCGGTTCCGCGGTTCCACATTGTTTGTTGTGAGGAGTCTGATATATTTAGTATATTTATATTTTAGTGCGACAGCCAGGGGTGACAGGCGCGTACGCGTCACAGGCAGCTTGCTGTTGCCAAATTGGGTGGTTTTCCGCATTATTTTGAAGCCTGTTTACGGTGTGTTTTAACTGGGTTTTCGGCTGAAAGGCATATGAAATCTGGCACACTTTTGAACGCCGTTATAATACAGTGCTGAGAATGAACGCACTTTTGAACGCCGTTATACAGCGCTGAGAATGAACGCGTTCTCAATTACGTTCATCTAGCGGAAATACAGTACGTTCAGTTCACGTTCGCCCAAAATATGAACGCGTTCATGAACGATCGTTCATTGAACGCGTTCAGGTACATCACTGTGCGTAGCTAACTAGTAGCGCTAGCTTTAGCTAACGTTAGCTAACGAAATGAACTGCCGAGTAAAATTGGAAAACACTGGTAATTCATTATTCTATAATTTGTAAAACTACGGTGTTAAAAACGACAATTTCAAAAATACAGATTCTAATGGTCAGATATAGATATAGCCTAAAGATAGGCAGGTACTTGCTTTCAAGCAGAACACAGGGGAAAACAAACTAAGCGGAAGTGTTTATGTGTTAGGCGTAATGACGTACAACGGCCTCAACAATTTCTGTAGTCCTATTCAGCCACTCGGTAACAACCATCGTTTTTCAGACACGTAAACTCTTCAAAAATCACCAGTGGGGTCACTGCTGATGTATTTAATGTCGTAGAACAAAACGTGATTTATCTCTTAAATTTGTGTCAACCACAGACCTTATTTCGAGCTATTTTCCAAAACCCTATGGAGAAAATGCATTGCTTTTTGACGAAGGAACCGGAAGTGCTAAAAATGCTAACTTACTTCCGGGTTTTACAACGCGTCACTGCAGTTCTCTATTGGCAGCCGGCTTAACCGGGGAGCCTTGCTGCATATTAACTTCCCTCTGTCCATCTAACACACGCGCCGTCACTCAGCGCGCGAACCTGCTCTGGATGTGCTGTGGTTGTCATGGTGACGAGCCACGCCAGCGCCCTCCAGACGTTGCATTTCACACAGGCTCTCCTTATGTCGCGTTTAGGAGAAGGCTCATAAACCGGACATTAAGGTGCGTTCACGCTCAACACCCCTAAGGGATGAGCGGAGGTGTGTGCAGTGCTGTCCACACTGTAATAATGGCACTCGTGGGCTCATTACGACCGTGTGTAGGAGGTAGGTTTGGGACAGAGGAAAAAAATCCAAGCTGCCTGAAAACCAATAGGTTTTAAAGACAGCCGGTTATGCAGCGAGCCCTGCTGCCTATAACCGACAGGTTAGGGGCAGCCGGCTTACCCGGTGGGCCTTGCTGCTTATTATTATCCATCTGTCCATCGAACACCCGCGTCGCCACTCTGAGTAATATTCTGAGAGCACACAACATGTTTTGGATGTGCTGTGGTTGTCATGGTGACGAGCCACGTCAGAGCCCTCGCCGTCGTTTCCCGTGAAGCAGCCCAAGAGGGGCCCGGACCGAAAAGGCTGTGAGGGGGCCTCCGCACGGTGCATCTCACACCTGCTCCACACGCAACCTGCTGAGGGAATGAGCGGAGGTGTGGGCAGTGCTATTCACACAATGCGTAATAACAGCCCTAGGCTCATTACGACCGTGTGTAGTATAGGCACATCTGGGACAGAGGAAAAATCGTGCTGCCTATAACCGACAGGTTAGGAGCATCAGGTTTAACCATCAAGCCCTGCTGTCTAATAACCGACTGGTTAATTACAGCTGGCTTGTACCGACAGGTTACAGCCGGCTCAAACTGCGAGCCCCGCTGTCTGTTAACCGACAGGTAACAAACAGCTGGTTTATGCACCTCCACACGTTGTATTGCACAGCGGCTCTCATCATGTCGCCGTTTAGGAGAAAACTCGTAAACCGGACATTGAGGTTCACGCTCAAACCTGCTTGAGGAATGAGCGGTGGTGTGTGTAGGAGGCACATCTGTGACATAGGAAACAAACCCGGGCTGTCTAATTAACCGACAGGTTTTAAAGACAGCTGGTTTGAGCCGTGAGCTCTGCTGCCTAACAACCGACAGGCTGTGAGGCAGCCGCTTATGCAGCTTTTTTTATGTCATCCGGAGGAGAGCTCTCCTGAACTGGGGGAACGGGGAGATCTCATTAGGCGGCTGCCTTTCCGATGATCTCTGGGAGTTCCTGGAGAATACCGCCTATCGACGGCAGAGCCGTGATGGCGGATAGAGGGACCCGTTGACCCGGCCCGTCTACCCCCCCCGGAAGAGAGGGAGACAGGGCGGGGGAACCACATGGTGATCCGTGAATGGAGGGGAAGGAGTCGCCTGACTGCTGCCGCCACTCGGATCCAATAAATAAAGGGCTTGGTCCACAGAGTCTCCTGCTCTCTCCCAAATGGAGCTTTTCCCTCTTCAAGCTACCTAACTTCACTCCTTCCACCTTTGAATTCCATGCTGTCTCAGTGACCCATCCTATACAATTAACCATTGTTGTTCTCTACCGTCCACCAGGCGCCTTGGGGGACTTCTTGGAGGAATTAGATCATCTCCTCTCACACATCCCTGAAACCGGCCCTCCCGCTGTACTTCTCGGAGACTTCAACCTCCAGACGGGGAAGATAGACGAACTAACATCTCTGTTAACCGCCTTTGCTTTCTCACTGTCTCCGTCCCCACCAACTCATAAAGCTGGCAATGTCCTTGATCTCATATTCTCAAGGAACTGCGCTACTTCTAACCTCTCTGTAAACCCGCTCCACACCTCCGATCACTTCTTCATTTCATTCTCTCTACCCCTTTCCAAACATAACGAACTAATCTCTTCTCATCCTGCACCTGTCCGCCGTAATCTTCGTTCCCTCTCCCCCTCTACCTTTGCCTCATCGGTGCTCTCAGCCCTCCCTTCCTCTGACTCGTTCCAACTCCTGCCTCCAAACTCTGCTGCAGAAACTCTCCTCTCTACTCTCTCTTCCTCTCTGGACTCTCTCTGTCCTCTCACATCTCTGCAGGCTCGTCAGTCCCCTCCTGCTCCCTGGCTAAATGACGCACTGCGTGCTAATAGAACCATCCTTAGGGCAGAAGAGCGGAAACGGTGGAAATCCAAACACCGCGACGACCTCCTAACCTATCAGGCTCTCCTCTCCTCTTTCTCTTCTTCGATCTCTCAGGCAAAAAGCACTTTCTTTCAAGATAAGATCCAATCTTCTTATTCCAATCCTAAAAAACTATTTTCCATCTTCTCCACCCTCTTGGACACTCCCAAAGCCCCTCCCCCCTCTTCACTTCTGTCAAGCGACTTTGTTAACTACTTTGAAAAAAAGGTTGACGATATTCACTCTTCTTTTTCTGACTCACCTTTACTCACCGCTGGATCACCTGACCGACGGTCAACCGGCACACTAACTACTTTTTCCCCTCTCTCGCCAAATGAGGTTCTTACCCTCATTACCTCTGCCCACCCTACCACCTGTCCTCTGGACCCTATCCCTTCAAACCTCCTTCAGACTATCGCTCCTGATATTCTACCGTTTCTCACCCATTTCATCAACACTTCTCTAACTTCTGGTCACTTTCCAAACAGTCTCAAGGAGGCAAGAGTAAACCCTCTCCTAAAGAAACCCACTCTCAACCCGTCTGATGTTATAAACTACAGGCCTGTCTCTCTCCTCCCGTTCCTGTCTAAAACACTTGAACGCGCTGTCTTTAAACAACTCTCCTGTTATCTCCATTAGAACAACCTTCTGGATCCGTACCAGTCTGGGTTCAAGGCAGGTCACTCCACAGAGACTGCCCTCATTGCTGTCACTGAGGAACTGCACACTGCTAAAGCAGCCTCCCTCTCCTCTGTCATCATCCTGTTGGACCTGTCTGCTGCATTCGACACGGTGAACCATCAGATCCTCCTTCGCACTCTCCAAGAACTTGGAGTATCAGGCTCTGCACTTTCCCTCCTCACCTCATACCTCAAATACCGCACCTACAGGGTAACTTGGAGAGGGTCCGAGTCCGACCCTTGTCAATTAACTACAGGGGTCCCTCAGGGCTCTGTTCTTGGTCCCCTCCTCTTCTCCCTGTACATAAACTCGCTCGGATCTGTCATTAGCCCGCATGGTTTTTCATACCACTGCTACGCTGACGACACCCAACTAATTCTGTCCTTTCCCCGCTCAGAGACCCAGGTCGTCGCACGCATCTCTGCTTGTTTAGCTGACATCTCTCAGTGGATGTCCGCTCATCATCTCAAGCTCAACCTTGACAAGACTGAACTGCTTTTCCTTCCGGGAAAAGATTGTCCCTCTCTTGACCTGACTATCAACATCGGCACCTCTGTTGTTTCCCCGACCCAGACTGCAAGGAATCTGGGTGTGATCCTGGATAACAACCTGTCCTTCACTGCAAATATCGCTGCTACAACCCGCTGCTGCAGATACACGCTTTTCAACATCAGGAAGATACGTCCCCAGCTGACCCAGAAATCGACGCAGGTTCTGGTCCAGGCTCTCGTCACCTCATGCCTAGACTACTGCAACTCCCTCCTGGCTGGTCTACCTGCATGTGCCATCCGACCTCTGCAGCTCATTCAGAATGCAGCAGCTCGTCTGGTCTTCAACCTTCCTAAATTTTCCCACACCACTCCGCTCCCTTCACTGGCTTCCGGTAACTGCTAGAATTCACTTCAAGACACTGGTACTTGCGTACCATGCTGCGAATGGATCTGGCCCTTCCTACATCCAGGACATGGTTAAACCGTACACCCCAGCGCGTGCACTTCGCTCTGCATCAGCCAAACGACTCGCTGCACCCTCGCTGCGAGGGGGACCCAAGTTCCCATCAGCAAAAACACGTGGGTTTGCTATCCTGGCTCCAAAATGGTGGAATGAGCTCCCCATTGAAATCAGGACGGCAGAAAGCTTACACACCTTCCGGCGCAGACTGAAAACTCTTTCGACTCCACTTCGAGCGATAGAATGACCAACAAATAACTGCTAACAGAGCACTTATATACTAATAAAGGACTGGCTTATCTAAAGCCAGTTGAGCAGCACTTGAAATGATTGGCTCTATGAAACCTGATGTACTTATATGATTCTGTTTTCCTCAAGGTTGTGTCTTCCTGGTCGAATGTACTTATTGTAAGTCGCTTTGGATAAAAGCGTCAGCTAAATGCAATGTAATGTAATGTAATGTAAAGTGAGCCCGGAGGTGGGGCCCACGTCATAGGTGGGCATGGATTAAGTCTGTCAGTGCTGCACACGTGCAGTGGGGATTACCCAATAGCGATAGCCTTAGAGGGCGAAGCCTTATACGATATAGAACTTGTTTAAGTTAAAGTTGACCAACAGAGTTGTGCAGGAATGAGTTATAAAAACCGGAAATACATTTGAGCACAAGTTAATATTTTTTGTTCACCATTTGTTAGTAAATACCACTGGAGAATGTCTGAAACCATGTGTCATAAAAACAGTGGTTGCTAACCAGTGATGGGGTCATTACTAAAAAAAAGTAATATAGTACTGTACATATTACTTTAAAAAAAAAAAAGTAATATATTACACTACTTCGTTACTCTCTACATAAAGTAACTCGTTACTTTACTCGTTACTTTACTCGTTACTTTACTCGCAGGGCCGGCCCGCCGCTCCCTACAGGCAGATCACATAGACTGCGGCGCACCTACAGTGTAACCCCTCGATTCCACCAGGTCCGTCTGCGTCGCGTTACGGCTGC
Organism: Pseudochaenichthys georgianus; assembly: GCF_902827115.2. Classification (NCBI taxonomy): domain Eukaryota; kingdom Metazoa; phylum Chordata; class Actinopteri; order Perciformes; family Channichthyidae; genus Pseudochaenichthys; species Pseudochaenichthys georgianus. The sequence goes on from NC_047512.1 coordinate 39,651,808, forward strand.
GCCACGGTTTTGGTCCGGTGTAGGTACCATATCTGCACGGCCTACCAGATTAGCAATGGGTCCGTTACGCTTACTAATGACGTCACGCATTGGCTGTACGGCAACCCAAGAGGACATTTTACATGGCCAAATTCCGCAAAGAATATTAAAAAAATAACAATCGACAGTGAATCTGTGACAGTCGCCGATTGATCAGAGTGTTTCTTATAAACTGTAGTGGCAGGGGAAAAGGTTAAGGCATGTGGTTTAGATTGAAAATGAAATGACATCTATGATACATGTGTATTATCCTCGCAACTACAGTTGTTAAATGTCCACTTTCATGTAAGGTTGGAGGGTGTGGTTCTGCAAGCCTCATTTACATATTCACCTGTCGCGGCGCGCCCAGAGGCTTTTTAGTGGGCGCGTCAACAGGATGCCGGGGGTTGGTTCTCACGGGAGAAGAAAGTGTGTGTAGCGAATGCTGGTATTCAGCGGGATATTGTAATTTCCTCAACATGTAAATATATGGTTAAATGCAATGGGGAAGTTAATGAAAAGCCAAATCTGTGGATATTGCATTGACAGACCAAGAAGCACGTCTCCGTGGAGAGGACGCGCTCAAAGAGAGAGATATTCTCTACAACCCCGGGTGAGATCGCTCCTCTGGGACACGCCGGTCCTCGTGTTTCCTTTGTTTTGTGGATTATATGGCCCTTCTCACTTCTGTTAAATGGGTTCCTTGCGTCCCTCACTTGCGTCGTTTCCCACCAGGGAAGCATGGAGAGATGCAAGGAAACCACGAGAAGCAGTGAAATTAGTTTTAAGAGCAATGGGACGTCCTTTCCTCCGGAGCGTCACGTGAAGCGACGTCCGTTTGTGATGACGCTGCACAGCTGATCGTCTGACAGCAGCTCTGTCCCCGTTGTTTTCACAAACACCCTCAGTTCAATACACTCTCAGTTCAAAACCTTTATTTATCCAGGTAAAATCCCATTGAGATCAATGTTCTCTTTTTCAAGGGAGACCTGCAGCAGTAGGTTCCACAAGAAGACATAAAACATAAACAACAGAACAACAAAAGGACATCATACAGCAAAATGTACAGGGATTACAATTTACATATTTAACCACATGTACGGGTACCAACAGCATCTGATTTTGTAGCATCCAACCGAGCTTTAAAAACATGTAGTGGTACTAGCTTGGTAATTTTCCATTCTTTTTGCAGACTGTTCCATGTTAGTGGAGCTGCACATCTAAAAGCTTTCTTCCCTAAGACAGTCCTAGCACTTGGCACATTTAATAAAACCACAGCATGCGATCTCAGGCAATAAGTACTTTCAATTTGCAGAGAGATCAGGGAGCAGATATAAGATGGTAGTTTATCCAACATGGCTTTGTAAATTAAAAAGTACCAATGACTGAGCCTCCGTACAGTAAGTGATGGCAAAACCGCCTTGGTATACAGGGTACAGTGATGCGTAAGTGCTTTACAATTTGTCAAAAATCTCAGTGCACTGTGATACGCAGCATCTAACTTGCTCAGGTAAGGCAGGTGCATTCATATATAACAAATCACCATAGTCCAGCACAGGTAAAAAGGTCACAGTGACTAGCCTTTTCCTGGCCTCAAGCGAGAAACAGGACTTATTTCTGTAAAAGAAACCTAGCCTAACCCTCAGCTTTTTAAGCAGGTTATTTACATGAAATTTAAAAGTGAGACAATCATCAAGCCAGACACCCAGGTATTTGTAACAGGTAACCACTTCAAGTTGTATTCTTTGCGTAGTTACAATATCCAAAGCAGTCTCCGGTGTATTTTTAGCTTTAGCTTTAGAAAAGAGCATTACCTTGGTTTTATCCACATTTAAAAGAAGCTTAAGCTCAGAGAGCTGAGTCTGAATAATGTTAAAAACAGCCTGTAATTTAACAACAGCCTTGTTAATCGAGGGACCTGCACAATACATAACGGTATCGTCTGCATACAAATTTAAGGTTGCTCCTTCGACATTTTCACCTAAACTATTAATATAGATAGAGAATAATAGCGGACCTAAAACTGAACCTTGTGGTACACCATTAGTGATGTTTAACCACTCAGAAGACAGCCCATCAAAGTGAACACATTGGGACCTTTCAGAGAGGTAGTTCACAAACCACCCCACTGCTGGATATGCCAATACTGACCAGCCTCTGCTTCAAAATGCGATGATCGACGGTATCAAAAGCTTTGGATAGGTCAACAAATAGAGCTGCACAACTCTGCTTATTATCTAAAATACTCGTAATATCATTTACCACTTTCATTGTGGCAGTGATGGTGCTATGTTGCTTTCTGAAGCCTGATTGATGTTTAGACAGGATGTCATTTGTACATAAAAACTCCTTTACTTGTTCACTCACTAGGTGTTCAAGAACCTTAGCCAGAACTGACAATTTAGAGATGGGTCTATAATTGTTTAATAAGGTGGCCTCCCCTCCTTTTAGTAGTGGTAGGACTTCCATACTTTTGGGATTTTGTTCGTGCTGAGAGAGAGGTTAAAAAGAGTAGTGAGAGGTGGAGCAATAAAATCTGCAGCTATCTTTAAAAAGAAAGGTTCTACGTTGTCCGGACCAGCCGGCTTTTTATGATCTAGCTTGGTTAAGACTTCACGAACAACATCAACAGTAAAAGGAGTAAACCTGAAAGGGTTTTCCAGACCACATTGTTCTGTGTCACCGACTGTGGTGTTCACAGAAGCAGAATTAGAAACAGAATGAAACAGAGAGCCACAGGACACAAAATGCTCATTAAAACAATTTAACATGGTAGCCCTGTCCGATATAGTGCCAGATGCTGTGGTAAGGCACGGAGGTAGCTCATTACGGATATCACCGGTGGATATCGATTTGATGGCTTTCCAGAATTTTCTAGGGTTGTTCAGGTTCTTTGTGGTTACTGACAGATAATACTTAGATTTAGCACTTTTGACATTTGAAGTGAAGCTATTCCTTAGCTGCCTAAAACGCAGCCATTCTACCTCTGAGCCTGATTTCCTAGCCTTTGCCCAGGCCTTGTTTCTCTCATGCAGGAGACTAGACAGTTCAGCAGAAAACCAAGGATTGTCTCGTCCCTTCACTCTAAATGTACGCAGGGGTGCATGTCTATCTATAATTTCCATAAAACCAAGATAAAAATAAGACCATGCAGTCTCAACATCAGCACACAAATCGATTTTCCCCCAATCAAACCCAAACAGATCATGCACAAAACCCTGCTCCACAAAATGTTTTATGTCTCTCTTAATGATAATACGTGGAGTAACATTTAAAGAGACACAAAGGTTTTTAAAATCCTCTGACACTGCAGTTAACCAGTCCCAGTTAAAATCTCCAAGTAGCACTATTTCCTTGTAGTCTAGTTGTGATAAAAGATTTGCTAGCGAAGACAAGGAGTCTTTGACAGCTGAGGGGGGTCGTAACAGCCCACGACCATGACCTGTTGACCCTTTGCCACTTCTATATTTAACCTCTTAAGCCCTGAGCCTGTTTTTCAGGTTTCAGGCTCGAAAATGCTATGCCCAAAACAAATGACTATAACTTAACTTCTAAAAGGGTTATATGAATAATTTCTTTTATCAAAGCAAGGTTACATCTGTGAGTTGGATGGGGAAGTGTCAGAATCAATATAGATGTTTCTGTGTCAGAGTAAATTCAGATGGAACATAGTAAAAAAAGGTAAATTCTTAACTCTGCCTAAAAAAAAAACATTACTTATAGTGAAAACCACCCTTGAATGATGGTGTGATAGACTAAAAGCTTTAGGAATCCAAAGTAGAACATATAATAAGTACCCTGTATCAAGACTGATGCAAAACAAGTTAAATTTGACCTTTTTAGAGAGGTTTAGCAAAAAGTAGTCCAGGCGGACTGACCTTTGGGCGCATTTGGATACCATCAGTGCCATTTGACCTTTTTCAGGTACCATACTGTAAATATAATTTTATTATCACTATAGGTAATCATTCCATCAATACAAGTGTTTTTATAAATTACATTTCTTTTTTTTGGTATGTAAATGGTGTGTGTGTCTGTGTGTGGACTTTGCCACAGTCCTTACATGTTTATCACCCGACTAACACTTATAGGAAGGTTTACTTACACAATAAAAATTATGAAACATAGGATACATTTGTCTCCAACAGGAGCAGATTTATTTAAAAAATAACACTAAAAAACCGAAATAACACCACAAGCATTTTTTTTGTAAACACTGGCAAAAAAGAAAAAATGTCCACAACCTGAATGTGTTTAGTGTTTTTGAATTGAGGCACCAGGCACTTAGTGCAGTAGATAGGTCTTCACCGTTGTTTTGCCAGCATCAGAGCACCTCCTGAGCGCGGTGGCATCTTCCCCATAATACTTGGGAATGCATACGAGTGATGATGGGGGGGAGTGGTGGTGCTGCTGCTGCAGGGACTTCACCCCTCGTGTCTGCAGCAAGCTGCTCCCTGACGGACTTCTGGGTGTGTGGCTTCGTCCTGCCGGGGTCACCCTTCATCTTGTGCAGCTCCTTGTGGAGAAGGAAGCTGTTCACCACTGCAGTGTCCAGAAAATGGTAAAAACAAGTCTTGTACCATTTCATGGTTTTGTGGTGAACGCTGTAGTACCCAATCAAAGCATCGGACACATCCACGCAGCCCATGCTTCTGTTGTAGTCCACCACAGCGTCAGGAACGGTAACAATCTTAGTCTGCCACACACTAGCCCGTTTCACTTTCCTCCTGACAGTCTGTCCACTGAATCAGAAGATGCAGAGGGAGGCTGAGTTAGTACTGGTGCAGACGTCCGGCGGCGTAGCTTGGATGTTGATGGCTCTGGGGCAACTGTATGCTGATCTGATGCACGTCGTAGCTCGGATGAGGCAGATGTTGATGGCTGTGATCCAGAAGCCATTTGATACTCGTCCTCATCACTGTGAAAACAAAATGTGGAAAAAACAATTACTTTGATTACTTCACTGGCTTATTCTTTCAAAAATGTAACTCAAATCAGAAATAATTCCTCCATTTAGCGTGTGTGAAATAACAGTATATATATATATATATATATATATAGACTGATATACAATACAGCTTTATTTATAAACTGCTAATAGTCAATGTCTGTAGAACTACAAAACAGCATCCATTTGGCGTGTGTGAAATAACAGTATATACTGGGTTGATATACAATACAGCTTTATTTATATACTGCCGTGTTATAGTCACGAAATACAATTATCTATTGATAAGTGTTCACCAACACGATGTTACCATTGTTTTTGTTTCTCACAGAACAATGTCTGTAGAACTACAAAACAGAATCCATTTGGCGTGTGTGGAATAACAGTATATATATATATATATATATATATATATATAGACTGGGTTGATATACAATACAGCTTTACTTATATACTGCCGTGTTATAGTCACGAAATACAACGAGAAAATGCATTTCCTGCAGAAAATGCGTGCGAATGCTGTAAACTGTGAACATTTATGGCTGAATTTAGCTGAAAATGCAGAAAAAGCTGAATGTTATTAGCTGAATGGTAGCTGCTTTTAGCTAAAAAAATGCAGAAAAAGCTTAATATTTCAAAGAAAAGGTTTAAAAAAAAGGTATAAACAACAACATGTATAGCCTTGATGTCCTAAAATAGCTGAATAATGTAATAGTTGAATGGGTTCTGCAGCTGAAAATAGGCTGAAGGAGTTAAATATCAGATGTAAGTAGTAGTGAATGAATTGGTATTAAGATGAGAAAAGAAAGTAAAAAGGCTTGGGAAAGCAGCAGAATATTTTTAAACCATACGTCACCAATAATGTATAAAATATGTGTAACCCGTTGAAGTCAGTATGAAGTAGGGCTGTGCTATTATGGCAAAAATCATAATGACGATTATTTGGGTCAATAATTGATATCACGATTATTTTGACGATTATTCATTGACCATTTATTGAACTTTAAAACAAATAATATTTTACCAATAAACAAGATCAACAAATATGTTGGAGCGCACTTCCAAAACCATACTAAACATATATTATTAATATGATAAATAAAAATAAATTAGACCAAAATAAATTAAATCAAATATGTTACAGTGCACTGTCACAACCTACTGAAAACTCCTTAACATATAGCCAACATTTTGGTAAAATATATTCAACATATTCCACTCAGTTAAACGTTGAAGGCTGGCCAACCGTCATGGTCCAGAAGTAACAGGAAATAAATGTTGAACTACAATTTAAGACCAAATAAAAATGTTTAGGCCACCATGGCAAATGCTGGTAGGGCTGCTCATGTCATCTCTTAAAGATTGTTTGCTAGAAACACCAGCCTGTTTACATGGTCTGGTTTCAGAGATGAGCGCAGGCAGGTGACAAGCCACCTGTACTGAAGACCCTCAGCCACACCCCGACACATGGGGTGACGCCGGCCAATCACAAAGCTTTGATGCGTTCAAGTGCATTATTCTGGCACAGGAAGATTATGTTACAGGACATTAACGATAAAACAGAATATTGTTGTTCTATTTTTAGACACATCTCGCGATCGACTGGTTGGGCACCCCTGGGATAGACCATAGGTCTGTTGTGGTAGCAAAGTAGTCAGCTGAAGCCACATCTCTCTCAACTTCCCCACGGCATTTGTCATATAGTGCAGGCAGCGCAGACCTGCTGAAATAATACCGAGACGGCATCGCGTAATGCTTGTCCAACGTGTTGACAAGTTGCTTGAAGCCCTGGTTGCTAACAGTGCTAACTGGGCACATATCTTTAGCGATGTGAAATGTAATGACAAAGTACTTGCAAATAGTGGAAATAGTTTTACCCTTCTTTTTAACGAGTTGCTGCTCTTGTTCTGACATCTTCGCTCGCGCTGAACACTCACAACACATGTCACTCCCACTTGGCCGAGTGGGCTTTTAGGGAGGGGCGAAAGCGCACCCAGCAAAATAATCGTATTTTGTCAATTATGCTGTTTTCATAATCGTCGCAAGCCATAATCGTAATCGCGATTAAAATACGATTAATTGCACAGCCCTAGTATGAAGTCTCCATCAGACAGAAAATAATAGGCTGAGACAGTCTGTTAAAGTCTAGTCTGTCAGTGTTTGTTTCTATTCCTGAGCACCTACTCATAACACCCAATCATAACACCTGTGTGTGTGTCCAGAGATCAAAGACAACCAACTGCAGCACTGCGTCCCATAAGAATGCATTGAGTTATATATCTGACCATTTTGCCACCTGTTCAAAAACTATGGAGAGAGAGAGAGAGAGTGTGTCTAAGAGTGTGTGTGTGTGTGTGTGTGTGTGTGTGTGTGTGTGTGTGTGTGTGTGTGTGTGTGTGTGTGTGTGTGTGTGTGTGTGTGTGTGTGTGTGTGTGTGTGTGTGTGTGTGAGAGAGAGAGAGAGAGTGTGTGTCTCTGAGATGTCTTCACAGCTGGACTGTTGAAGTCTGCTGCATGTCAGTTGGAGTGATGACATCATCGTGTTGCATTACACAGGTGTTTATAGTTGAGCTAACGAGGTGCCTAGACTTCAAAGGCTTCATTGTTCTGAATGAGAGATGAACCTCTTACATGTGAACGTTTTGTGGAAGAACCGTAACAGATATCTGTGAAATTTCAAAACGTGAAGCATGTCAAGGAAGTTGAATATCTGAAGTGTAATTTTTGTGTAGTTTTGGGTTAATAATGTGGCCTTTTTGGCAGTTTAACTAAAGGTGTGCGGCTGCTACCATGAGGAAATATCTGCCTGAAATTACAATGGTCTTCAATGGAGGAATGTTGAACGTTTTTGTCACTTAATGCCCTCAAGAGGCATTTTCTTTAATATTAAAAAATTATTTTTTTCAACCTAGGAGAGGTTTTCCTACGTTTTCCATGAAAAAATATGTCTGAGGAGTGTAGGGTTTGGGAAGTATGGCAAGTTTAAAACATTTTTGGGGGAGAATTTTGAGCTGTCCTGCACTCTGTTTTGAGATCAAAGCACTCTAGAGTTAACGAGCTGCTCCATCCACTCTAATGTAAAAATCTGAAAAATGCCTCTCTACCAAGCTCCAAACTAAATTCAATATCTCAGAATGTTTAAAAGATATCAAAAGTAAAAGTCAAGTTTGAATAGCTGAAGGTCTTGTGGTCATTTGAAAGTTGGAATGAAGGGTCTGGCTGAAATTATGTGGAAGGAGATGCATTTGGCGCAAAGTGTAGGAAAACAGGATTTGAAGGCATCTCCCATTGACTTCAATGTTAAAAAAATTGTTTAAAAAGCTGAATATTTCAAAAAGTATGAAATATTTTTGAAAAAGTTGAAGGTTTCTTATCAATTGCTGAAAAGGCTGAATAGTTTAATATTTGAATGGTTTCTGTAGCTGAAAGTAAGCTGAAGTTATGGAGAGCCAAAGTATTGGCTGAAATAATAAGGGGAAGAATAACATTTTGAAGTACTATAGTGGAATGCTGTAAACAGTGCTCAGCAACACGATGTTACCATTCTTTTCTTTTCTCACAGACCAATGTCGGTCGAACTACAAAACAGAATCCATTTGGCGTGTGTGGAATAACAGTATATATATATATATATATATATATAGACTGGGTTGATATACAATACAGCTTTATTTATATTCTGCCGTGTTATAGTCACGAAATACAATTAATCTATTTATACGTTCACCAACATGATGTTCCCATTGTTTTAGTTTCTCACGGAACGATAACGCTACTACAACAACAAAGCGGCGTCCATGTTGTATTTTGCGAGTGTGGAATAGAGAACCGCAGTGACGCGTACTAAAACCCGGATGTAAACTTCTTCCGGTTCCTTCGTCAAAAACGCAATGCAATTTCTCCATAGGATTTTGGAAAATAGCTCGAAATAAGGTCTGTGGTTGACACACATTTAAGAGAGGGATCACGTTTTGTTCAGCCGGATAATCTCCACATGTCTCCCCTACTTTTATAATTTTTGAATCATAAATCTAGTCGCCAAAAGCGAAATGCTAACGTTTTGCTATAAACGAACTACAAGCCAGTACAGCAGCAGGGTCGCACGACTTCAACGTCACGCCAACTTAAGATCGTTTCAACTGACTTGCACTGAAACTGCACTTTGAACACTTTAAATATATTAACATTTTAAACTGTATACCCCGTTTATCTAGGCCCTTTTTGTTTTGTTTTATGTATACATGTCACACTGTGGGAAACGATATTTCTGGATGTATAACACATGTAGAATTTGTTTACAATAAAGCTGACTTTGACTTCCGTGTGCTTGCATCTTTTAACAAAGCTTTTCATTTTAGCCACACTGAATTTAACTAGAAGTCATGGCTGTGTCAATTACCAGTCTCATATCGTTTTACAAAGATGACAAGAAGATTGGAGATAGAGGAGAGAACCACTACAAGTCAGAACACGTACAACAGTGTAGCCTAGATGAAGGTGTGCTTACCGGTGTTGTCAGGACTAGCATGAGGGACAAGGTTTATAGAGTGTCGGTGAGTAGTTATAGCAAGAGTACCGTTAACCTAGAGTTAATTTATTCACATTAATTCCCATCAACAAATCAATTTTATGTGTCACATGAAATCTTTATTAGGCAAGACAAGTTTATTTATATAGCACTTTTCAACACATGGCAATTCAAAGTGCTTTACAAAAAACGAAAGACATTAAGAAATGGCATTTAAAACCAGTCATTAAAAAGAAAAGCTAATAAAATAAACATTAAAAGAAAAAAATACATGGATAAAAGTTACAGTGCAGTTTAAGATGTGAATAGTTCAATTAAAAGCAACTGCAAAAAGAAAAGTCTTTGCAGACTGAAGCTCAGCGCTAACTTTTATACGTTCTGCCTTGGCTCCAAAAACCATTACCTCAGTTTTATCTTTGTTTAATTGGAGAAAGTTCTGACACATCCAGTCATTGATTTGTTCAATGCACTTACTCAGTGTTTGAATTGGAGCATAGTCCATCCATCCAGAGCCCCAAACTTTCTTTTCCCTGGCGACATCAACCAGCTCTGACTGGGGGATCCCAAGGCGCTCCCAGGCCAGCGAAGAGATATCATCCCTCCACCTGGTCCTAGGTCTACCCCTTGGTCTCTTCCCAGCTGGACGTGCCTGGAACACCTCCCTAGGGAGGCACCCAGGTGGCATCCTAACTAGGTGCCCGAACCACCTCAACTGGCTCCTTTCGACGCGAAGGAGGAGCGGCTCAACTCCGAGTCCCTCCCTGATGACCGAACTTCTCATCTTATCCCTAAGGGAGACACCAGCTACCCTGCGGAGAAAACCCATCTCGGTAATATAATACCCAACTGTATCCGCGATCTCGTTCTTTCGGTCATGACTTGGAGCATAGTCTCCTGGTGAAATTGTTACGTAAATTTGTGTGGCATCCGCATAGCTATGGTAACTTATTTTGTTGTTTTTCATTATCTGAGCCAGTGGTAGCATGTAGATGTTAAAGAGAAGAGGCCCCAAGATGGAGCCTTGAGGTACCCCACATGTCATATTTGTCAACTCAGATGTGTATTTACCTATAGAAACAAAGTTGTTTCTGTCCTTTAAGTAGGATTCAAACTAATTTGGAACTGTTTTCGAAAGTCCCACCCAGTTTTCTAGTCGGTCGAGTAATATGTTGTGGTCAACAGTGTCCAACGCAGCACTGAGATCTAATAATACTAACACTGAAGTTCTGCCACTGTCTGTGTTTAAGTGGATGTCATTGAAGACCTTTACAAGAGCAGTCTCAGTGCTGTGGTTTGGACGAAAGCCTTACTGGAACACATCGAAACAACTATTTAAATGCAAGAAATTACTCAACTGTTGAAAAACAACTTTTTCAATGATTTTACCTAGAAATGGCAGGTTTTATATGGGCCTGTAATTGTTCATTACTGAAGCATCTAGAATCTAGATTATTCTTTTTTAAGAGCGGTTTAATGACTGCAGTTTTCAGGGCCTGTGGAAAAATACCTGAGTGAAGTTTACTATATGAAGTAGATCTGAGGCCATGCAACGAAAAACATCTTTGAAACATCCTGTTGGAATAATATCAAGGCAGCAGGAGGAGGATTTCAGTTCAATCAGGAGAGACATGATGTATGGAATACATATTTATTATTGGTCACATTATATCAATGAAACATAATGATGACAGTTCATCACAAATGAATGAAATGTTGTTTTGGCGATTAGGCCCAGGTTTTTGTAGGATATCAATCGGGAAGGGAAGAACCGTTTCCGATTAACCCCCCTGGGTCTAGACACTGGTGGTGGTGGTGATAAGTGGTTAGGTCCGGTTGGAAGGGAGAAGGTTAAGCTTGGTCCTGAGTTCAATCAATCGATCAATCAATGTTTAGTCATATAGCCCAATATCACGAATGTTACATTCGTCTCAGTGGTCTTCACAGTGTGTACAGAATATCAGTATGACAATACGACACCCTCTGTCCTCAGACCCTCACATCGTACAAGGAAAAACTTCCGAAGAAAACCCAGTTTAAAGGGAAAAATGGGAGAAACCTCAGGGAGAGCAACAGAGGAGGGATCCCTCTCCCGGGACGGACAGACGTGCAATAGATGCCGTGTGTAAATTGAAAAGATAATACATTTGCAACATAGGTAGTCCGAATGTTTGAAAATGCATGTGTGTGCATGCATGGAGTTGAAAGCAGGAGGCGAAGGGGTGGAGGAGGGTTGCGCGTTGACACCTGGAAGACAGCTGATAGAACAGGAGAGAGCATATATAGAGGGATTAACAGGTGCGATCATTAGGCTTGTAAATGGACGGGCGTGATAGGGAGCGCCACTCCTCAGCTAACCTGTCATTTAGATGCAGGGAGCAAGTATTGCCATGACGAGCAATACGGAGTGTTAGGTCTTCCTGTCTGAACTTGCGCTAAGCTTCATTTCAATCAGGAGAGACATGATGTATGGAATACATATTTATTATCGGTCACATTATATCAATGAAACATAATGATGACAGTTCATCACAAATGAATGAAATGTTGTTTTGGCGATTAGGCCCAGGTTTTTGTAGGATATCAATCGGGAAGGGAAGAACCGTTTCCGATGAACCCCCAAAAGAATGAAGTATGAAGTACTGAATGTGAATAATCTTACCTTGTGGGATGTAGCGGAAATCTATGGATGGAAAGGAGAGGTTAATACATGTGAGGATTTAAGCGACTGATGCCTCCCGGGCATCCTTCCTGGACGTACAGGGCTTCCCGGACGTACGGGGCATCCCGGAGGGGGCATCCTGGCCGTACAGGGCGTCCCGGACGTACGGGGCATCCCGGGTGAGCGGGGACTACCCGGACGCACCGAGCGACCCGACCAGTGCCCCGGGGCACCCGGAACGTGCGAGGCTTCCCGAATGTGCGGGGTAACCTGACTTTAGCAGGGAAACATTATACGGACCGGAGGTTTCACGACCCGGACATACGGGGCTTCCCGGACGTACGGGGCATCCTGGACGTACAGGGCAACCCGGACATACGGGGCATCCTGGCCGTACAGGGCATCCTGGCCGTACGGGGCGTCCCGGACGTACGGGGCGTCCCGGACGTACGGGGCGTCCCGGACGTACGGGGCATCCCGGAGGGGGCATCCTGGCCGTACAGGGCGTCCCGGACGTACGGGGCATCCCGGGTGAGCGGGGACTACCCGGACGCACCGAGCGACCCGACCAGCACCCCGGGGCGCCCGGAACGTGCCAGGCTTCCCGAACCTTTTCTCTTGCGGGGCAACCTGCTTTAGCAGGGACACGTTATACAGACCCGAAGGTTTTACAGCCTGGACATACAGGTTTAGATATGCAGAAATAAACATGAGCCGCGGGGCGACATACGTGCTGACATGCTAAGAACCACCACCAGTTATATGCATACGTACCAATTTGTTAAGGTTTGGAGAGACCTTTGGATAGCCAGCACGGCATTGAGGTCGGGGCGAATGTAGGATGAGAAAGCGGAGGAGGACCACCTTCCGAGTTGTTGCAGGGATGAGGATGAGACACCTAGATTAGCAGCGGAAGTAGCTGCGCCTATTCTAAAGGAGTGCCCCGTGTATAGAAGAGGTGATAACCCGGATTTAATGAGGACTTGTTTTAAATAGACATTGAACTGTCGTTGCGTTAAAGGAAAATTCCCTGAGATGAGGAATAATGGTGAGAGAGGATTAGAGGTAGGTCTAAGCCGTAGGAACTTGATCATGGCCTTATAAGGGCAGAACTGGGAGTCGATGCGGGCGGCGATGACGGAGCAGGCGCCGCCGCATTTGGAGTGTTAAAGATATAAACTAAAGTGGCTAGCGTGAAAGGATATGTCAGAAAGCTGACGTCTCGATTGGAATCGAAAGTAAGGGAAGCTGTGGTAAATTCGCCTGGTCTGAGAAAGGCATAAAAAGCTAGGAGAAATAGAGCATCGAGTAGTGCATCGATATAAGGGGAGAATAACCCACTTCTAAGTTTGGAGAGCATGAGGCGTAAAGTGGAGAGTGTAATAGGGCGTCTCCGGTCTAAGACGGGGGAAAAGTTTTAATGAGACCTTTGAGGATGAGTTTGACTGACTGGTTTGCGAACAGGCTGGGAAAGCCGGGATCGGAACGCGAACGTTAAACTGAACTCCTGCTAAGAGGCCCCGGATGTATTGGGGTTTGAGGTGGCGATCAGTGGCGCAGTAGCACATGAAGGCACACACGGTGGAGATGAGAACAGGTTTAAGTGTGATGCCTACGGAAAAGCAAAGCGTCGCAAACGTTCTCCAAGCGAATCATAAGTTTTGAGGGTGGACGCGCTAAGCCCTTCCTCATAAACCTGCTGATTCGAGGTGCCTTTCTAGGGGGCTTCTATTTAAGAGAGAGAGAGGAGATGCAGGGGAGGAATCCTGACGGGTTGAGCGCTGGCTCCTGGGCAGAGGTTCCGGAACGTCTTGTGGGCTGACTGCGGTGATCTATGGATGAAATGAGAGATTAACATGTGGATTAAACAATCGGCCGGAATCACTGCCGGGCTTACTGTACATCATAAAATGCTGACCCGAAGGTCGACGGCCGGAATCAGCGCCGGACTTACGAGAACACTACCACTAAACAACGGCCGGAATCGCTGCCGGGCTTACTGTTCTCTGCTGGGCTTACTGTACATCATAAGATGCTTGTCCCGAGAGCCACCGGCCGGAATCAGGCCGGGCTTACATACTACCACTAAACAACGGCCGGAATCGCTGCCGGGCTTACTTTACATCATAGGATGCTGACTCGGAAGTCGACGGCCGGAATCAGCGCCGGGCTTACGTGAACACTACCACTAAACCTTGCCGACACGATGGTCGATGACCTGCGATGCAGGGTTAAACATGCACAGATGAACACTACCACTAAATGTATAGATACCAGGAAAGAGAGATCTTGGATGGCCGTCTGGTTGTTGTAGGGATGAGGAATAATTACCTTGATTGCGGCAGGGTTGCTGCACCTATCCTGGACGAAGCCCTGAAATGCTATTAAGACACCACCACCAGTTATATGCATGTTTACCATAGGTAAACTGAGAGATCTAGGATTGCCGGCACGAGTCGATGTCCGGGGGAAGAGGGAGATGTAGACAATGTAATGCAGCGGTTAGCTTGAGTACAATGATACATGAATGTTATACCCTGGCTAACCGTAAGCCATGTGAGCATGAACCAATATAAATGAGACAATATGCGCAGCATAAAATGATGTATGCTTAGGTAAATACTGAAACATGACCCATGATATGGGACTAGCTTAATTAGCAGTTTAATTACGCCACGGTGAGACATAGATGCACTTGATTGGGTGATTAGACTGTCTTCTATCATCTTACGTGAACTTCTTTTTCTCCCTGAAGAAACTCCCCAAAAACCCCACGGATGGGCAGCATCCGTGAATAAAAACGAAGACTCATTGAGTGTCTGAGTGAGTAGATACGGCCGCTGCTAATGTGTGGCGTTAATGGGGGTAGGGGGGGGGTTTGAAAGATTATTTTCCATGTGGTTCCTGGCGCGAGGTACTGGCAAAGCTGCGGTTGCGCCTGGGGCATACAGACCTCGGATGAGCGTCCTTGCAGGACTGCAGATGTGGAGGAATGTACGATATGGGTGGTAGCAGACGTTTTCGTTAAAGTTATGACAAATCTTCTCGTCTTGCCTATGCTGCACCTGACGGCTTTGACTATTATTCCCGGAAAACAGCATGGGAAAGACTCTAGCCCAACAAAATAAAACACTCAGTTACCTCTATCGTTAACCCATGTTTGTATAATTTAGTGAACTCTGTGTGTTGCTGCCAGCATACATGACACCTGACGTGGAAATGTTACTCGTGGAAGGGGCTACAGAGCTGCTAGACAGTCGAAAACGGTGCATTCCTCTGTCTGAATGTGCTGCACTTTGATAAATGTTTAGACAAAAGCTAAACTCTTATTGCACTTTTGGCAACGAGCATTCTCCACGTCGAGACGGGTAAAGTTTAACCACACCTCGGAGCGCGTTCTCTCCGCCACCTCCGCAGAGTGCTCCGCTGCATGTAGCAGCTGCGTGTGTGTAAACTGCCCCGCCCCCTCGCACGCAGACCGGGGAGAGAGATCTCGTCTGATCGAAAATACATCATAGACGCATTTGTTTGTCTTTTGCATATTAGAAATGAGTTGGCGCCATTCATTTCAGGTAACGCTGTGTTGAAGCTTGAAACTGCGTTAGTTACTGAGCATTGTAATGGGTAGTAATTACCCGACTGCATTAGTAATGCAAGTAATACGTTACTGAAACTCCATACTGTAACGCGTTACACCCAACACTGCCTGGAACTCACCTTACCCCTCTTGCCAGCGCTACTCTGACGCCTATTTTAGAGTGAGGCGCAGGAGGAAGTAGCTTCAATGGGATGTAGCTTGAGCCCTGCCTGCCTGCAGGAGGGGTTGTGGTTTGAAGCCAGAATGGGTAAAGCTTCGCATGCGATGAGGACCCGTTTCGCGTGAAGCCGGAAGCGCTGCATTTGAGCGGCCCTGAAGCCAGTGATACCCTCTTGAGAGACTGAAGGCGTACGTCAATTGTTTGGGTGAAGTAGCCCGTTTCCATTAAGCCGGAGGAACTTCCGTGGAGCCCGATTTCCTTGTCTTTTCCTCCCGTGTCCGGGTTTGCGGGGCGGCCGGCTGGAACCGCTAGCCGACTGGGGAACGCCGCCTGTAGCTTAATCCGCCAGACTGCGGAGCTGATGAATAATGCCTGGAGCTGGGACGAAGCTCTGCTGCGTTGACACCTGGAAGACAGCTGATAGAACAGGGGAGAGCATATATAGAGGGATTAACAGGTGCGATCATTAGGCTTGTAAATGGAGGGGCGTGATAGGTTAGCTGAGGAGTGGCGCTCCCTGTCATTTAGATGCAGGGAGCAAGTATTGCCATGACGAGCAATACGGAGTGTTAGGTCTTCCTGTCTGAACTTGCGCTAAGCTTCATAAGTTGAATAATGTCCTCTAGGTTTTTATCATTAATCTGATGGAATTGTGTCATGGTGTTTGAATTGATATTAGGTGTACATAGGAACAACACATTTGCTGTACCTGATGCAGAGGCACTGACTGCTTATCTGATTTTCTGAATTTTGTCAGTGAAAAAGGAGGCAAAATCATTGCATGCCCTGGTGGATAGAAATTCAGAGGCTACCGACACTGGGTGGTTAGTTAGTTTGTCGACGGTAGCAAACAAGGCACGTGCATTGTTTTTGGTAATGATGTCAGAGAAGAAAGACTGTCGTGCGTTTTTCAATTCCAAATTATAAAGGCCAAGTCTCTCTTTATAGATTTCAAAGTGTACCTGGAGATTTGTTTTTCGCCACCTACGTTCAGCTTTTCGACACTCTTTTTTATGCGCTCACGGTCATGGAGATATTTTCTTCCCAGTCACTTCCTTTACCTTAGTTGGGGCAATGGCATCTATAACATTTTTAATTCACTGAGATGTTAGCAGGGGCAAATAACACATTTACAGTACACATTTCCCTAGTATTTTCAGTTAAATATCGCTTTGTGGTTACCTCTTTTTGAACATTTGTGTGAACAGAAATAGAGCTCTCAAAGAAAACACAGGAATGGTCAGAGAGTGCAACATCAGTCACCACAACCTTAGAGATATTCAGACCCTTTGAGATAATTAAGTCCAGAGTGTGCCCCTTATTGTGCGTGGGCTCCGTCACATGCCGAGTCAGTCCATAGTTATCAAGAACACAAAACAGTTCTTTAGCCCCTCTGTCCTGGGGGTTGTCAACATGGATGTTAAAATCACCAACAATCAAAGTCAATACACACTATAGACAGCAGTTCAGTAAAGTCATCAAAAAAGCTTGCACAGTATTTGGGTGGTCTATAGATATTTAGGAACAGAGCTCGAGAGGAGCATTTCAGCTGAAGGGCCACATATTCAAAAGAAGCAAAGTTCCCATAAGATGTCTTCCTGCATTGAATGGAATCATTGAACAAAATAGCAACTCCACCCCCTTTCTTATGCATTCTTTCCTGACTCAAAAAACTAAAGTTGGGAGGGTTTGATTCGATAAGAACAGCTGCACTGTTATTTTGTTCAATCCAAGTTTCCGTTAAAAACATAAAATCGAGATTGTGCTCAGTGATAAAATCATTGATTAAAAATGTTTTTCCTGCTAAAGACCTGACATTTAATAAAGCTAGTTTAAGTTTGTTAGATACACTATCAGTAAGATGTTTTTCTGACAAGCTGTGGCTGACTCACTGCTAAATTTGATAAACTCACACGAACGTTTGAGCACTTCCTGTTTCTAAGCTGATTCACCGCTCTTAATCTATTACCTATCAACACAAATAGCGGAAAAGCTACAGGCAGGCAGGGCCCCGGCATGTCCTGGAAAGAGTTGAGAGTGCCATACGCCCTTGAGCCTGGACCCAGCAGATATCAGTAAGAATTTGTTGTATTTTGTACACACACATCCTTATCAGGCTTCGGAGACTGCAGATGCTTTCTTGAAGGGAGGGGAGGTGGTTGACGTAGGCACGGTGATGGAGACGGGGGAGATGGTGCGGGGTTAGAGGACATGCTGCCATGGGGGGGAGGTGGTTGACATAGGCACGGTGATGAAGACGGGGGAGATGGTGTGCATCTCTGTAGTGATTTTGGTGGGCGTCGTTGAGGAGCGGGGGTAAAGGAAGTTCTTTGAACTCCAGGAAGGAATCGGTGCCAACCCTCTGTATCTCCTTTGTGTGTTCAGCGATCTCCAGGAGGGTGGGCGAGGGTGAAACGGTGAACGGAGAGTAGAGAGACCTTTGGGGTGAAGGAAGAGTATCCTCAGAGGTGATAGGGGGGGGGGGGGGGGGGGGGGTGAAGGGCGGTGGAGACTCCTCCATTTGTCTCCCATAATCAAGACATTCCTCTGGCGGGTGCAGTGATAGATTTTCTAGGTTTTCTGAGCGATGTGTTGTGTCTTTCTCTTGTTTTGATTCCTGTTGTTGCTTGTCCTTGGCAAAGGGAACAGATTGATGACGTAGGCAGTTGAATACGTTAGAGATAAACAATTTCACTCCTGATTTGTTCAGACAAACTCCATTTGCCTTAAAAAGATGTCTGCAGTCCCAGAAAAAGTTAAAGTTGTCAATAAAATTTCAGTTCAGTGCAAACAACCTGCTGAATCTCTCCACTCCTCTTCTGACTGGCGGTAGAGGGCCACTGATGAATAGTTTCCAACAGACATTTAAAGTCTTTTTTCAGCACTTCTGACTGTTGTTTCACAACATAATTTGTTCCAATGTGCAGTACCACATTCTTCACTGTCGGATGTTCAGCCCCAATATGCAGGATCTTCTCAGCCAAGTCAGAATGAATGAATGAAAACTTTATTACAGACTCAGGGTCCAGATAAAAGACAAGACATTACATAGATAAAAGACAAGACATTACATAGATAAAAGACAACATATTACATAGATAAAAGACAAGGCATTAGATATAATAAATTACATACATAGCATAAAAAGAATTCATAGTTTAAGAATAATTTAAATCAGTGTCCTACAAAGAGACAACTATACCAATGTCTCCACAGCTGCGATTGGTAGCGTGTAGTACTAAACCTTATGTTCGATAAGGCCAAGAGGATTTCATTATCAGAGTCATTAAGCCGGCAAATACATTTATACATGAGATGTCTTAAAACAGCTTGTAGAGTATTGACTCCTGCAGCCACAAACATTTCACTTGCACTAGACCATCGAGGTCTCTTCAGCAATATTCTCATGGCATCATTATAAGCTACTTGAAGTTTCCATAAACTTGCTTTTCTGTAGTTTGACCACAGATGTGCCATATAGAGCGGTGTGCAATATGCTCTGAACAGAGAAATCTTCACTCCATCTGTACACGCACCAAACTTACGTAGGAGAATGTTTGCTTGTGCATACATCATGCGGCATTGCCTATAAATATCTTCATCATCTGTCAATTGTTCTGTAATAAAGTGTCCAAGATATTTTAACATATTACAGACACTAAGATTAATATCAGACAATTTAAAATCAGGACATTTAAGACATGTATCCTCTTTGGTACTAAAGATCATGACAGCACTCTTACTGGCGTTGTATTTGATGTCATGCTCCACACCACACACAGAACACACAACAAGAAGCTGCTGAAGACCAGCGCTAGATGGACTCAACTCAACAAGATCATCTGCATACATAATATGTTCACTAGAGTACTACCAATCATGCATCCAGTATTACAGGCTCTCAGTCGCTCGGACAGATCATCAATATGGAGGTTACAAAGAACTGGGGACATAATTCCACCTTGTCTGACACCATTGCTAACCCCAAATGGGGCTGAGACGCTATTGCCCCATTTGACTTGCATAGTCTGGTCGCCATACCAGTAGACCAGAATTCTCACAATGTATTTGGGCACCCCTCTTTGACTCAGCTTAACAAATAACTTCCTATGATTAACACGATCAAACGCTTTAGAAGCATCAATGAAACACATAAGAACTGATTAGTTATATTACCTCTATATTTGTTGACAATTTCCTTTAAGGCGTATATACACAAGTCAGTGCCATGTTTAGCCTTAAAGCCAAACTGGTTATCTGTTGAGTTAATAAAGTCATCTAATCTGTCCAGCAGAATTCTTTCTAGGACTTTTGACAGTATGCTGGCTAATGCTATGGGCCTATAGTTGTCTAGGCTTCCCACTTTACCGGCTTTGTCCTTAATAACTGGCACCAACAGAACAGACAACATTGAGTCTGGTAACAAGCCATGACTCATAAAAGGCAGTAAAGCAGATAGAAAGAAGAGGAGCTTTCTTTACACTGGCATATTTAAGATGTTCAGCAGAAATATGATCTACACCACTGGCTTTGTTGTCCGACAGCTTGTTTATAGCTTGGCACACCTCATGTGGCGTTATCACCATTGACTCATTGTTATCAATATCATCTGCCCTATACAGTTCACTTTGGACACAGTTGAATAAGGTGCTATAATGCTGTCGCCATAACTCCACAATGTTGTCTGTTCCGGAAACAGTGCATGGTAGAGATATTTTGCATTTATTAATAGCCCTCACTTATTTCCAAAAGTCCATAACATTGTTACTTAGCAGCTTCTTAGCCATGGAATCGGCCCTCATGGCTTGCTCATTTTTACAGATGAAGCGGATAGCATACTTGTATCTTGCATTAGTAAGCTTCTTGTACTCAAACACAGACCCTTGTCTGGGTCTGCCTGCCATAGCCCATGATGTGGTGGCTTCACAGGCTTCAGCATGATACTCAGCTACATACCTATTCCAGCCAGGCCTGATGTTAGGAGTCTTATTGTTACTTTTGTAGTAAGGCTTACTGCCTTCATACAGAGCACTTACTATATCATTGTACATGGAGCAGATATCACCCCTATGCTTTGCATCCTTACAGTTATCACTACACATAATTGCATCTCTAGGTAGATGAATATTAGTTAAGGATGTATCCGTCTGAGCATAATAGAATGTAATGTCTTCCTTTGTAAGGGTTGACCAGTCTAGTTTTTCTGTTTGAGCACTATTTACATTTCTGGTTAGCCCAGGTAGATGTTCGACATTTATTGACATAGCAACAGGTATATGATCAGTCGTTACTGTCCCATACAGAATGCTCATACACTCAAGTGAAGCATCAGCTGTACTAATACAATGATCAAGCCATGACGTAGTATGCCAGGCCTCGCTAACGTAGGTATAACTATCTGCAGGCAAAAGCACCTTGCTTGACAATATAAAATTGTTATCGTGACAGAACTGAGCCATATGCTTGGCAAATAACGAGTTCCTGTCTGAGATATCTGCATTCATATCCCCAATGACATACACACAAGAAGAAGTATTGCTTTGAATAAAGGAATTAATGAAAGCAAGCCTATTTAGATATTCATCCTCATTCTGATGACATTCATAGGGTGTATACACATTTAGAATAATAAATTCCTTGTCATTGTGAGTAAACTGTATTGCAATGCACCAGTCGGCACAAAGCCTAACCACATGTATTGATGAATCAAGGTTCTTATTCCACAGGATAGCCACACCCCCTGATATCCTTCCTCTGACTATTCCCATGCCAAAGTCAGTAGTAGACTCCCCAGCCCCATGGAAATTATCATTGAAAGAGTTCAGTTTTTCCAGGTCTTGCTTCGCTAAAAATGTCTCTTGCATACATAGTATGTCACAGTTCTCCAGAAGGTGGTCAACTACAATGCGGCGAGCTTTATCCCCTGTGGTCTGGCCCATACGAAGGCCACGACAGTTGTACGACAAGACCCGAATAGTTATTTAACGAGACAAGTGAGTGCCCATTGCACCAGCAGGCACACTCATTCCCCCCGCAGTAGGTGCAGTGTCAGAGACCATATCCTTGGGAAAACAGAGTACTTTGGTGTTCTTACTACACAGACTTTTTACATCTCTTACAGCAGAGTCACCCACAATCAGAGTTTCAGGCCCAGTCGTTAGCTTTCCCTCTAGCCTTTTACTTTTGGAGTAGCTATTGGTCCTTACCCTGCTATGTGAAGAGGACGGGTTATCCAGGTCATCAGAAAGAGATCTCCGGTTCTCGGTCAGCGGAGCGCATCTGTTCTGGATTGGCACACTCGGTGGTTTAGGAGGATTTTTTGTAGTTCTCTCTTTAGCAGCTGTCCACGGCTGTTTCCTAGTAGGAACAGGGGTTGAAGAGGCGCTCTTCCTGGGTGATAACAATGCAGGCCAGCCGGTCGCATCACAGATTTCAGAGTGCTGGGCTCTGCCTGTTGTTCGTCCTCCCAAATCCCATGGAAATGATAGGCTTTGCACCCAGAGAGTTCGAGGGAGGACTACCACTTGTAGATTTATTACCCGGTACACCGCCCTCCTGTTCCTTGGAATCCTTGTAGCTGCTAACTAGCTTTGAGTTAGCATGCCTTTGTCCATTATTTTGCAACACTGGTAAAGTGGTGTCATTCCAACCTAGTCCATTCACTTCCACGTCAACTTCCAACCGTTGCATTTTCATTTCCAACACGGCCATCTTCTGTAGAAGTTTGTGGAAGTCATCTGTAGAGAACGGAGGCATTTTGCTGCTAACTAGCTTAAGCTAAATAGATGTCGTAGATGTCTTCATGGCTGGACTGTTAGCACACTGCTATCTGAAGTCTGCTGCTCTGAGCATGTCAGTTGGAGTGATGACATCATCGTGTTCCATGACACAGGTGTTTATATTTGAGCTAACGAGGTGTGCAGAGATCACAGGTTTCCATTGTTCTGAATGAGAGATAAACCTCTTACATGTGAACGTTTTGTGGAAGAACCGTAAACGATATCTGTGAAATTTCAAAACGTGAAGCATGTCAAGGAAGTTGAGTATCTGAAGTGTAATTTTTGTGTACTTTTGGGTCAATAATGTGGCCTTTTTGGCAGTTTAACTAAAGGTGTGCGCTGCTACCTTGAGGAAATATCAGCCTGAAATTACAATGGGCTTTAATGGAGGAATGTTGAATGTTTTGGTCACTTCATGCCCTCAAGAGGCATTTTGTTGAATTATCTTTGCTTAATTATTTGTCATTTTCCAACCTACGAGATGTTTTCCTACATTTGTCATGAAAAACTATGTCTCAAGAATCTAGGGTTTGAGAATTATGGCAGTTTTAAAAGAATATATGAAGGCAAATCTCAAGATTGTCTACCCTCTAGCTGTGACATCACGCACTCTAGTTAATGTTAAAATCTGAAGAAAACCTCTTTAACAAGGTCTGAACAATGTTTAATATCTGTAAAAGTAAGAATCAGATTTAAAAGTTGTTTTACACGAATAATGTCAGAAAGATGTGTAACATTTTAAAAGTTGGAATGAGGTTTGAGTGAAAGTATGAAGGAACAGTTAGCAGTTGAAGTCGCATTAAGATTTTGAAGATGTTTCAAGTCTGAAGAGTTTCTCCATTGACTTCAATGTTAAAAATGTGATGAATTATGGGATGTATCTCTGGAATTATGAAAGTTATGAATGAGAAAAGTAATAGCCATCGATTCTTGACCGAGCTGAACATTTTGATGTTTGAACGGAGTTTCTGCGATGTTCAATGCAGGAGGAGAAGAGGTGCAAAATTCCAGCGGAATAATAAACTTTTCGTGCGCAGAATAACAGATAGTTGGAATGCTGTTATCAGCATTCCCACTAAATAAATCATGGATACACAGAGCGGTACTGACATTCGTATTCTCGTTTATTAAATCTAGCTACTGGAACAGCGGCCACATAAACACACAGGCATGCGCACGCACACACATTGCGTAAAATCCAATTCCAATCAAATTGCAAAACTATCAAAAACAATTACTACCGAATAAACATTTAACCTGTAATTAATAATGACATATACTATTACAGTCCAAATACCTTTGATGGTCACAGCAGGAGTCGACAGGGCTTAGTGTTCACGAACACTGAAATAATGTCCAATTTGTCAAGCTAGTTTACTAAAAGGCTACTGATTCCGGACAACAATGCATTGCACATGCTCACTGGATAAGATCGGAGTGCCACTCGCGCCCGTGGATTGACGGGAGTGAGTGGCACCTGCCATTCCAAATAAACTGACCCCGTAGCAAGAATGTTACGGTGTGTGCAGGAAGCAGGACCCAGATGCAGATTAAAGTGTCAAAAATATCTCCTTTATTTCAAGGCTATACTAGAAACAAAAACAGAACAGAACACTCACCGAAGACCAAGTCAAAACACAAGACGAACCGACAAAGACAGACAGAAAAACCAGAACTTAAATACACACAAGACTAATTATACAAACAAGACACAGGTGAGGAGGGAGGAGAAAACACGGGGACAACAGGTGCACACAATCGGGTAATAAGACACACCAGGGAAACTAACGACAGGGAACCACAGACAGATCTAAAGACAAAACACAACGCAGACAGAAAACCAAAGACAGATCTAGACCAACCTGAACTCACCAGAATGCGTGACTCCACCACGACTCCTTAACACTGCATTGCGTGGTGGAGTCACGCATTCTGCTACATTTACATGTCGGCACCACGCAAAAAACCCAATAGGCGCATTCACACCGCAGTACTTTTCCCACAAAGGTTCATGAGAACTTAGTTCATGAGAACTCTTTTGTCGCGTTCACACCAAAAAGAGCCGGGACTAAAATGAGTTAATGAGAACCTTTTTACCCCCTTTTCAGTCCCTGCTAGAGAGCAGGGACTTTCGTGGGAGAAAAAGGTTCCTATGTCTGATTGGCTGGGCGGATTTCAAACCACGCCCAGTAAAACTCCCAAAAAGTTTTGTGAAGCCGCCATTTTATTATCCTTGCATTAGCATTATTAGCATTAGCATTAGCCCAGCGCAGAAACGCAGAGAGACTAACTTATGGCAACATAAAATAAAACATGGGAGCGGTGGAGATGAGGAGGTGTCGGCGTTCTGGCGATTTACTCGGAAGGCTTCAGTAGAAGCTGCTGGGAGTCCCAGCAGCTTCTACTGAAGCCAGTCCCCAACTCCGGGGACTTCCGGTCGGGGACTTTGGGCGGCAGTATACGCTGTGAAGTGGTTTGCGGCCTGCCAGTAAACCCAAAGCAGAAGAAGAAGAAGTGACGTTAGCGGCTTCATTTGCGTAATCCACCCCCAGGGACTTATTCCGGTGTGAACGCGATCTGTACTCAGTGGCGTTTCTATATGTACAAAAGTGGTGGGGCACAAAAAACTCAGATGTCTATATATAAGCTTCTGCAGAGAGGTTCATGGCTGGTGAGGCACAGGCACTGACTCTTCAGGTTTACAAATATATTAAATCAAAATATAATATTATTTTCAAAAGCTTTTTTTGTCTGATGCTTCAATTACTTTCAAACAGACAGTTCAACCGAAGGATACTCAACAAAATGTAATTTTATCATTTAAATATTGAATTGTTCTCTCTTAGTAAGATCCCATTTTCAATAAAATTGCAGTCTTACCTTGACTTGAAGATTAAGTCCATTTGCCTATCCTTCTGGACACAAATCTCTATTACTTTTTTGTAAAAGTCCTCCTTATCTTCTTGTAGTTTCAAAAAGTGTATCATAAATCTAATCTAATCAATATATTTTTTATTCGAAAATGATAAAAGTAGGGTAGACATGTGGATATTATCCGGCTGAACAAAACGTACATTTATCTAACAGCTACGTTTCCCACAGATCTTATTTTGAGCTATTTTCTAAAATTCTATGGAGAAATCTCGTTGCTTTTTTGTGGAGAGAAGCCATGCGCAGCTTACTTCCTGGTTTTAGGACGCCTCACTGCAGCTCTCTCTCCTCCTCTTCACACACCACACTTTTCGCGGCACACGTACTTACAGCCAATCAGCTCTGAATTATGTGAGATGACGTATGGTGGGGACGGCAGCACTTTGCCCCTATGGTCATTATTTTTTGCCACACACATTTAATAGGAAAATACTCCGAGCATGCGCAGTGTAGTTTTTGCAGTCACCGTTCACTTAGACAGTCAGAGGGAGGGGCAGGATCAGGTTTTGTCCCACATGGCTCTAAACAGCTCAATAGGCACACACTGTAGACACTAATTAGAAGAACATATACTAAAACAGCAATGTACAGACGAATCAGATGATTAAACATGATCTTAAAATATATTTTATATATTTTTTAATTTATTTTTTGCATTTTGTTGTAATCATTATTTTAATACTTTCTGCTGACACTAGGTGGGGCTGTGTGCCCAGTCGCCACTGTCTGTACTTAGTTCATGAGAACTAAAGAGTTCTCATGAACTATGTTCTCATGAACCTTTGTGGGAAAAGTACTGCGGTGTGAATGAGGCTCTTTTGTCGTGGTGCACGATTTTGGGGAAAAATCTAATTGCGATTTTTCTGACAAATATTGCGATTGCGATTTGCGATATTTATTTTTAAGCGACCCAATGGAAGTTTATTGTAAAATGTGGCCATAACTCCGGCTAGGAAGGTCGTATCAACATACTCCTGTCTCTAGCAGCCCGAGCTACGAGTGAAAGAACTAAACTTACATGACATTTCCGTTGGGTTGCTTTAAAGTCAAGCTTCAGTTAAAGATTCACCCTTTTAGATGTAGAACATGTGATGGAGCATTACTAACCTGACTCAGATGGTTTGTTTCACCAAACTATCTAGGAAAGCTCCATTGGAAGCCATTTGGAAAGGGCAGGCACTTTCAAAAGCACTTGGCAGGTGATTGGATCAATCTGTCTATCACCTTCTATCATGGGCCACTTCTGATTGATTAACAATGGCTGGTACATGTGGAGCACAGCACTTCTGATTGGTGTGGATGACTGACACACAAGAACTAAAAAAAAAAAATGTTTAAAAAAATCGCAGGCTTTGCGATTTGATAATCGCATCATCTCGAATCGCGATTTCGATTTAATATCGATTAATCGTTCAGCCCTAGTGCACTGTGAAGCTGACCGTTGAGCGGCCCGACCAAGCAAGGAGAAAGAGGCAGAGAATTCAAATATAAGCCGGTGTGGGCATTTATTACTCACAAACATGACACAGCCTCAATCTGCTGTTCACATGAGCACAGCCACCAGGATCTCACACACACTACCTGCCCCTAACAGCCAGGGAAACAGAGCCTAAAATACCCACACACACTAATCAGCAACTAGACACAGGTGAGGGGGGAGGAGACAACACAGGGCCCCAGGTGCACACAATCCAGCAACAGACATAATGGGAGGGGGAACACTTTTCAAACAGAAACATATAACTGAACAGAAGTACACACCCAACTAAACGCAGTCAGCACTTGTACAATTAATGCCACTTAACACTATGATGTCTACACCCCCCACATATTATTTGCACCCGGATTATTCTTAACCGCTGTCATTATACACCAGCATAAACACTTTCGGCGCTCTCGCTAACTCCCCTATCTTGTCAGGCGGAGCCGAGGACCCGACCAGCACCTGCCAGACGACATTTCAATTAATACGGTTTAATCCTTTAATAAATACTCTCTCAATAATTAGTATAAATTATATAAAATGTGCAAATATGCCATGCCAAACGGTACTGTGCAATCGCGCTCATAAAGTGCAAAACTGTTCACCAAAGTGCTGAGTTACCAGGTCCGAAGCCGTCAGTTCACAGTGACGAAGTTACCTTCGTCACATGCACACAGGCATTTCTACGATTCCCCAAAATCGTGCAGCCCTAGTGTGAGCTTTTATTCTATAAAATATTTTAAAAATCTACTTTATAGCTTGTAGTAACTCACAGGAGGCTTCTTTTATTTTATTTGTATTCATAATAATTTTTATTTTTCGTCAGAATGTACAAATTACATTAGTTACGAATTTTTGTTCTCAAAAAACAGTGCATTGTGTGTAATACAACTGTGATTTTTATTAAATTAGTTAATTAGTTAACGCCAGAGGCGGCTGGCTTCCCTTGCCTCACAATCCAATCAAATCGCATCAACTTAGTGTTGCAGTGACTCGTCCTAAAATCCGGAAGTAAGCTGCGCTCGGTTTCCCCATAGGGTTTCCCTCATGTTTTCCTCGACAAAAAAGGCAATGGGATTTCTCCATAGGATTTAGGGAAATAGCTCGAAATAAGGTCAGTGGGAAACGAACCTGTTAGATAAATGTAAGTTTTGTTCAGTCGGATAATATCCACATGTCTACCCTACTTTTATAATTTTCGAATCATAAATCTAATCGATAGAAGATAGATAGCGTCACTGCATCACTCTCACCGCTGTTAGAAAGTAGCAAGCAACTGAAGCAAGTGCAATTATGGAGGGTGGAGATTTGGAGTATTTCATCAAAAATAATTGTACTAAACTTCCGCTACAGCCGCAACAACAAATACAATCTGATGACAGGCCAATGCCCAAACTGGAGCTGTGTTCAGCGAGGAAAAAAGGAGCGAATCGGACGTAAAACGTTAAAGGTCTCCTGATTTAGTTTGTGAATGAATGCTTACTAGAGTTTCGGCTGGAGAGTGTGTGCGGACCTGTCGGTTAGATAACAGGCGTGTGTAAGTCCTGCATCTGATACAAATGTGTGTAAAATGATACCGGGTGCTGTAATCACTCATCTGGTTACGTTATTATATTGACCACCACACCCCCGACCCAAAAGAAAGGACGTATTATTGGCTTCCCCTAATTTTTTTCCCACGCCACGCTACTGGGGAGATCAGGTTGATCTAGACAAGACACAACGCAGACAGAAAACCAAAAACAGATCTAGACAAGACAAAACACAACACAGACAGAAACAGGCAAGACAGGAGGTGAAGACCTTTCAAAAATAAAACATGAAACAAAAGACAGAAAAAGACAAGACAAAATACAACACAGACAGATCTTGACAAAGATATGTGCAATTTTTGAAAAATAAAAAAGTATTGAAAGTCAGACAATTTACAATATGTTACATTCACTGGCTGCAGTGACAGATTTTCCAGATAGTTGTTCAGCCTTTTGGCCCACCCATAGCTACGCGTATGCCCCAGGCCCTGGTGTCAAAATGTGGAATTGTCCCTTGGCAAGATACTGAACCCCAAAATTCTCCCGATGGTGTTTGAATGTGTTTGAAGTCACTTGGGTAAAAGTGTTAGCTAACTGTAAAGTAATGGAATGTAATTCCACAGTTTGGCCACTACAACATATTGGTGTGAAAGCCAGTGCTTTTCTCTTAGGGGCTTCATCCGTTCTGATGGGGATGTTTGATCGGACAGGATGTCGGAGGTGAACCAACAAAACCGGTTTTAATGAGGTCTGCAGCAGTTGAGTGAAGGGTCTGCAATTCCCCCCCCCCCTTTCCCCCCACAGTGTCACTTCTCATGGAAAACATTTCCAAGCTGCTACGCTCTGCAGCCGCTCCGCTCTTTGTGTGGGGGATGGAGCTCTGCAGGCAGAGACACAGCCGGAAGAGCAACCTCCACAACTCGCTCTCCATTTTGGAAAAGGTTACCTCGTCACTAATATCTCAATATGGTTTGAATGTTTAATCACGCTGCTACATGTTCCTCGTGAGCTCTGACTTCTGCTGAACAGCTAAACCAATAAAGTGTCTGTCAGCAGAGGGAGGAGGTCAGGGCTGTTTCTGTGCGTCTTGAATGTCCGCAGCAGAAAAGGAAAGCTATTTAAAGCTAAGGTCTACAGAGAGAGGAAGCATTCAGGGTTTTTCAGTCTGAGCCAGTGGCAGACGCAGCGGAATAAAAACAATCTCAATCTCTTTCTGTCTGGAGACTCAAACAGGAGGAGGAAGGAGAAGAAACAAACTGGCTCCTTCCGTCATAAAACAACATGGCTGCTTTCACACAGAAGTCAGTGTTTTAATAATCAGCTGGCTGCGAAAACAAAATTGTCAGCCATGGGTGAGAAAAGAACAGATGTGGAGCCAATAACACATCAAATACTGCCAGAGTGAAAGTTGAAGCAAAAAAATATGTTCTGCGACAATGACATGAAGGAAAAGCCAACAAAGGATCATGACTCGATGTTATTGTTTTATTGACGCCGCAGCAGGATCAGATAATAACACGTCTTTGGCATTAACAGATGTTAGTGTAGATGTTTCAGAAAGTCTGTTGGAATTAAAACAGTGTGTCCTTTTACTGCAATGCTGAGCATCATTAATAAACACCATCGAAGATCCTAACCATATATAATATAATATATATAATTAATAATAATAATATTATAATAATAATATAATATAATATAATAATATAAATCAATGAATATTTTGACAATAAATTGACTTCTAAGTCAACCCAAAAGCAGTACAATGGTACAAATTAGAGCTTAACCTGTTAGGCCCCAAGCCTGTTTTTCAGGTTTCAGGCTTGAAAATGACATTCCCAGAACAAATGACCATATCTTCCCTTCTAAAAGGGTTAAATTAATAATCTTTTTTCTCAAAGTAATGATAAACCTGTGAGTTGGATGTAGAAAAGTCAGAATCAATATAGATGTTTTTTATTTGAAAGAAAATTCAGATTGAACATGGTAAAAAACTGTAAATTATAGTGTCCGTCTAAATAATATGTTGTACTTATAGTGAAAACCAGCGACGTGCAGTCAGGGGAGGCAGAGCCTCACCTGTCATACTCCAATGTAACGGAAAAACAACTAAAGAAAAACTAAATAGTAATAATAATAAAATATCTCCACTGCTCTGTGTTGTAAATGTGATTTATGTATGATTCCAATCGCTTTTTATAGTCAAAATCAGCAAATTTGCCGAGCTCCGCTACAACTACGGGTAGCGATGAAAAGTGAGACAGAGACGAGCTCTGCCTCTCGTAAGCCCACAGTAACTGGCTGGAGCGCGGGCACTAATTTAACGCGGGCACTTATTTTGTGAGCGCACTCAAGCCAGTTACTGTGGGGTAAGGTGAGGCACAGATGAGATCTGCCTCACCTCAGAATGCGTCACCCCCAAGCGGCAAACTCTGGGGAAGAGCCGGGACGCCAATACGGAAGTGCCACACACTGCAGTTCATCTAGTGGCCAGTAGGAGCAGGCTGCAGAAGAGAGCAATTTCCATAGACCCCCATGTTAAAATGCCCAACTTTACAGCAGAAATAAACATGTTTACATCGTGGTTCAAAAAACCATATTCTCTGTATAGTTAGATTCCCCCTTCATGACTACTGTTTAAACTCATCTGTTTAAAGCCTTAAAGCTTAAATAAATAAAAGGGCGTGGTCACTTTGATGGACATGTACATGCCTCACTGTCAGCTAACAGCAACTTGTCCACTCTGCTAGGCTACAACCATAGAGGCTACAACGTTAGTTAGTTGTAGTTACTGTACTTGACCCTTTAGCCGTGTTCGTGGTGATTGTGCCTTTTAGGGAATATTGTTAGAAATACCAGACTATTAAAATGTTGTGCTGTGCACTTGAATGTACTAACAGAACTTCCAAGGAGTCTAAAATTATAATATTATACATGTTAACCCCGTTCGCAGGTGTTTGTGTGCTTGGTAGCTTAGCTTGCTACTTATTAGCCAGTTAAGGACGTAACCCTTTATACATACATATTAGGGCTGTCAGTCGATTAAAATATTTAATCGCGATTAATCGCATGATTGTCCATAGTTAATCGCGATTAATCGCAAATTAATCGCGATTAATCGCAAATTAATCGCACATTTTTTATCTGTTCTAAATGTACCTTAGAGGAATATTTTTCAAGTTTTTAATACTCTTATCAACATATGAGTGGACAAATATGCTTTATGCTAATGTTTATTATCATTTGAACAATGACAAATATTCTCATGAATATTAAACAACCTCTGAACATTACAAATATTCGCCTCAATTCAACCTGGAACCTCTCTCATACAGCAATACAAAGTGTGTGTGTGCGTGCGTGCGTGTGTGTGTGTGATGGATCGTTGGAGCTATGTGCAACTCAAGGCATATGCTCGAACGGGAGCTGCCTGGGCGCTTCAATCATGTTGCACACTATCTGAGCTGAGTG
This sequence comes from Pseudochaenichthys georgianus, assembly GCF_902827115.2. Classification (NCBI taxonomy): domain Eukaryota; kingdom Metazoa; phylum Chordata; class Actinopteri; order Perciformes; family Channichthyidae; genus Pseudochaenichthys; species Pseudochaenichthys georgianus. The sequence goes on from NC_047512.1 coordinate 39,683,914, forward strand.
TGCTGACTTTTCGTGCAATGTCCCACTGTCTGGCTTCCTGCATAAAGTCAAGTGCTCGGCGCAGTTGTCGGTGAAATGTTGCTCCTCTGTTTTCATTTAAACAGCTCCTTATATCCGTTAGCGCAGCTAGCTAGCACCAGATGCTAACAACAACAATGCACATAAGGTCTCTCTCTCGCTCGCTCGGGCCACACATACACACACCCTCCCGGTCCTCCCGATGGCCAGTCGGTGCCTGCCGGTGAGCGTGGAAGTGTGGTCTGCCACAAGCGGGCAGCAGGAGCGGGGCTGTCAGCATCAGCTTGTAGATGGTATTTTAAACTCGATGCGCTCTGAAACTACGGGGCGGCCGAGGAAAAAAAATACACATGCGTTAATCGCGTTAAAATAATTAGTGGCGTTAAAATTTGTTTGCTTTAACGCGTTATTAACGCGTTAACTTGACAGCCCTAATACATATACATTTTAGTTTATGATTCAGCCTTAGGTAAGACTTTTATAGTCTATGACGCCCATAATGCTAAATGGGAGCAAATGTTAATAGGGGACCCAATTATCCCAGTGGTGGCCGCCGGAGCTAACGGAGCCGCAGGGGGCTAGCTCCAGCCGGTGTCCCGGAGCTAGCCCACTTGCTCAGGGACACCTCGGTAGCACTTGGTCTTGCCGGGACTTGAACTAGTGACCTTCCAGTTGCCAAGCCAAGTCCCTATCGACTTCGCCACCACCGCCCCTAAAAGCTTTAGGAATCCAAAGTACAACATATAATAAGTACCCTGTCAAGATTGATGCAAAACAAGTGATATTTGACCATTTTAGACAGATTTAGCAAAATAAACCTCTTCTGGGGCCATTTGGGTGGATGTTCCATATCTCTGGCCCCCCTTGTTCGATTTTGACATGTGACATCTCTTTCTGACCGTTAGAGCCAATAGAATCCAGGGGAAATCGTCCCGCACACACTCATGTTAAAAAAAAATGGTGGCCTCTCTGCGCATCCTAGCTTGTAGGAGAGGGGAGAAATATCGCTGCTCTGATATTAAGCAACGGAAAAGCTGTTTTATTGCTTATGGATTATCAGAACATTTCAAAGGGGACACAGTCACATTGGATTAACCTATGGATTAACTACACCATCGTTTTTTATCATTGTAATGCCATTGAAGACCAGTTTAGACCAGACAAAGACGAAGGTAAACCATGTTAGCATTGTGGGCTACCTAGTGCCACTTGTTTTGATGTACGTTTTTGTTCAATGATAACTTCGCGAGTTTGTATCTTTCAGTGTTGAGGTGGGCACCGTTAGATTCTGTGTCACCTTGCGATCATAAACGATGTGTTGGATGTGCACCTTGGATAAGTAATAAGGGAGCTAGGAGTGATTATCGGTGTAGTAATATGTTAGCATTTTTCGCTTGTGTTCTGTTTTGGTAAAAAATACACACACGTGGAAGAATCAGGATACTGTTCCGGTCTCTTTTCACTGCTGCAACTTGGAGACAAACAGCTGTTTGTCCCCTCCACTACCTTCCATTTGTTTCATTACTACTTAATTAAAGTAACCAATTTCACCCTTTTCAGAGACTCCATTGTCTCTTATTCTTTAAACTTCTTCCTGGACGCGAGAGAACCAACACAGATCAACAATACACAAAGATCAAGATTATGATAATTAATCGCTCTCTAGCCATGACTCGAGGGATTTCAGTGTTGGTGGGTCCATCACATTATTTCAGTGTGAAATATCTGAACAGCTATTGTCATGCATTTGTGTTAATGTTCTCTTGTCTGGCCATGAGATCGACCTTTCTGTTTTTAGCAAAGTGTTGTAACAACAGTTGGAAGGGTTACCATCAGGGTTGGGTTGTAACGGAATACATGTAACGGCGTTACGTAATCAGAATACAAAAATCAAGTAACTGTATTGAGCTCGCGTTATATTTGAAAAATGAGTAATCTGATTACAGTTACTTTCGTAAACCTGAAGTGAATACATTTTGGATTACTTATTGGAATTATTGGTGGAAAGATTTCCTCACAACATTTAATATTCATTACTAGTAGGTACAGCCGAATCATCAAAGCCCACAAAACCTAATACTGCCGCAGATGGACCAAAAAAGCGTTTGAAAAAAAATCCCGGGTCCGCTCGCTCAGTGAAACAATAACAGCGAAACATGGAGGAACAAAAGTCTGCGTTTAAATCGAGCGTGTGTGTGTGTGTGTGTGTGGTTAAAACACATCAGCCTGCGGTCGCTCTTTAGCCTTACTAATGATTCTGAAGGTAAACACAGTGAAGGCGGTGCGTGAAAGGCGGTGCGTGAAAGGCGGTGCGTGAAAGGCAGTGCGTGAAAGGCGGTGCGTGCTCGTCTTCTCAGAGGCTGAGTTAACCCTACCGCTGCCTCCTGGTGCTGCAGAGATTTCATGAAGTGAAGGAGGTTTTCCTTCTATAAAACAGCTGTGGGCAGCAGATACTGTGAGGGTCACAGACATGAATACATCAAGGCAGACTGGTGCACACACTCTCCTGTTTTGCCAATCCGGTGCTTAAACAAATATAGCTCTAAACCCCTGGCCGAAATGTCCTTAAAATGAAGTCCGAGTTTGAGTTCATGTCCTGCCAACACTGGCAGGACAGAAGGCGACACGCCCGTTCTAAGCCGTGTCCCTCACTCCTCACATCCCAAGCTGCATCCCATAGAGTTTATTATGTTGTTACATCGTTTCAGATATTATGTTTCAGTTGTGCTCTTGATACGCCATTAAAACAGTAAAAACACGTTCAGTTTCCTTTTGCTTTGTGTCTCTCCTGTAGGCCTACACCAAAACATACCCATCTGTGATGGAAAAAGAAAGTTATCCAAAAGTAATCTAAAAGTAATCTGATTACGTGTTTTACTTTTTTAAGACACGTAACTGTAACTGTATTCGGATTACTTTCAGAGCCATGTAATCAGTAATCAGTAACTGATTACATTTACCAAGTAACCCTCCCAACCCTGGTTACCATGAACGTTGGTATAGTTTTCTATTGTAAAATAGGGATGTCAAAACGTAGAATATCAGTTTTCGACAGCATTGCCAGTGACATTTTATGAATGTCGTTATCATGGTAAATAACTAAACGATAGGTTACGTATTGTAACCCTAGTCCTATAAGCACAGGCGGAGCCCTCTACTGGATTCTATGTGTACTACTCTCATCAATGATATGCGAGCTTTCACACACTGAAGTTGTATCAATATAGCCGGCCAATCGGGGCAAGCCTAGCTGATAGCGCGCGCGTTCTTCCTGCTTTCTTACAGTGCAGACGCTTTTCTGCTTGCTCTTGCCTCTGCTTACTTTTTTCTGAAAACTTTGAGCAGCGGCTCCTGGACATTAACTTATCACTGGGACAGTTATTTTTCTTAAATAGATGGAGGGTTTCAGCCGTATTTTAATATTTTTACGACGACCTCAGTCTTATGGCCTGGTACTGCATGCTATTTAGCTTAAGCTAGTTAGCAGCAAAATGCCTCCTTTCTCTACAGATTACTTCCACAAACTTCTACAGAAGATGGCCGTGTTGGAAATAAAAATGCAACGGTTGGAAGTTAACGTGGAAGTGAATGGACTAGGTTGGAATGACACCACTTTACCAGTGTTGCAAAAATAATGGACAAAGGCATGCTAACTCACAGCTAATTAGCAGCTACAAGGATTCCAAGGAACAGGAGGGCTGTGTACTGGGTAATACATCTACAAGTAGTAGTCCTCCCTGGAACTCTCTGGGTGCAAGGCCGAAGAGTAAATCATTTCCATGGGATTTGGGAGGACGAATAACAGGCAGAGCCCAGCGCTCTGAAATCTGTGATGCGACCGGCTGGCCTGCATTGTTATCACCCAGGAAGAGCGCCTCTTCAACCCCTATTCATGCTAGGAAACAGCTGCCAACAGGAGAACTACAAATAATCCTCCTAAACCACCAAGCTGACCCAAAACCGGAGATCTCTTTCTGATGACCTGGATAACATGTCCTCTTCACACAGCAGGGTAAGGACCAATAGCTACTCTAAAAGTAAAAGGCTAGAGGGAAAGCTAACGACTGGGCCTGAAACTCTGATTGTGGGTGATTCTGCTGTAAGAGATGTAAAAAGTCTGTGTAGTAAGAACAACACCAAAGTACTCGGTTTTCCCAAGGATATGGTCTCTGACTTGGCTGAGAAGATCCTGCATATTGGGGCTGAACATCCTGTGAAAAAAAGAAATCCTGTGAAAAATGTGGTCCTGCACATTGGAACAAATGATGTTGTGAAACAAGAGTCAGAAGTGCTGAAAGAAGACTTTAAATGTCTGTTGGAAACTGTCAGCTCTCTAAATGCAGAGGTGTTCATCAGTGGCCCTCTACTGCCAGTCAGAAGAGGAGTGGAGAGATTCAGAAGATTGTTTGCACTGAACACCTGGCTTTCAACTGCCTGTACTGACCATTCTGTCCATTTTATTGACAATTTTAACTTTTTCTGGGACCGCAGACATCTTTTTAAGGCAGATGGAGTTTGCCTGAACAAGTCAGGAGTGAAATTGTTTATCTCTAACATATTCAACTGCCTGCATCATTGATCTGTTCCCTCTGCCAAGGACAAGCAACAAGAGGAATCAAAACAAGAGAAAGACACAACACATCGCAGAAAACCTTGAAGAAGTATCACTGCACCCGCCTGAGGAATGTCTTGATTATGGGAGACTTATGACACAAATGGAGGATTCTCCAGCCCCCCTATCACCTTTGAGTATACTCTTCCTTCACCCCCCAGCTCTCTCTACTCTCCGTTCACCCTCGCCCACCCTCCTGGAGTTCGACCACATGAAGGAGATACAAAGGCCTGGCACCAAGTCCTTCCTGGAGATCAATGACCGCATGAAGGCGATACGCAGGTTTGGCAGCATGTCCTTTACCCCCACCCCTCAACGATGCCCACCACAATCACCGAAGCCGAGACGCGCACCATCTCCCCCGTCTTCATCACCGTGCCTACGTCAACCACCTCCCCCCCTTCAAGACAGCATCTGCGGTCTCCGAAGCCTGATAAGAATGCGTGTGTACAAAACGCAGAAAACTCTTAACTGATCCTGGGTCCAGGCCAGGGGCGGATCTATAAAAATATTCATGGGGTGGCAAGAGGGTGGCAGGAGAATTTCAGGGGTGGCATAATCGCAGTCATATCAATCAATGTTAAGTTGGAAATCCTCAATATTGATATTTTGGATTAGAGAAAAACTGATTGTGAACATATATTCACCCTATGTGTTGAAAAGGTAGTTGGTCATACACACGTTTGGTCATTTCTTGCTGTTTTTGTCCAGAAATACAGTCAAAATGTTGTCAAATGTCAACAATAACCATCCCATTGAATTCCTAGGATCAAAATTGTGTGGGAAAATTTATTAATTTCGCTCTGTAAGTTGTCTACTTCAAAAGTTATGCCTCTTCTACATTATATTTTCATTTTTCGATGTTTGGGTTAGGTGCTATAAAGGGTTAAAACTAGCCTTTGGGACATTATTTCAGCTTGGTACCCAATATAATCTTAAAATAAACACTTGGAGGATTGAAAAAAAACTGATTGTCAACAAATATTCACTTTATGCGTTTGAAAAATAAAAAAGTAGTTGGTCAGACACACATTTTTTGCATTTTTTTGCTGTTTTTGTCCAGAAATACAGTCAAAATGTTATCAAATGTCAAAAATAACCATTCCATTGAATTCATAGGGTCACAATTGTATGGAAAAATGTATTCATTTGTCTCTGTATGTTGTTTACTTCAAAGGTTATGCCTCTTGCTACATCACATTTTAATGTTTCGGTTTTGGGTTAGGTGCAATAAAGGGTTAAAAATTGAGCCTTTCGGACATTATTTCAGCTTGGCACCTGGCAGATTCTGAAAGTAGACACTTTAAGGATTAAGAAAAATCAGGTGGCATAAAAAATTCTGAGGGGTGCGCGTGGACCCCTATTTCCATCTAGATAATAGGGGCTTTTACCAGCTCGCCAACATACAGGCATCCTCTGCATAGCAGTATGAATAGCCTTAAAAAAACAAACCCAATCTGTGGTAACGAGAGTCATGTATCTGAAACAAATGCCCTAAGTGAAGCCGTTAGTGTCATCTGACTGACCCAAGGGGATGTCTCTACTGTAGGCTATTTTTATTATATGTAGAGCACTTTGGCTCGACCAAAAATCATTTATAAATGTGCTATATAAATAAAACTTGATTTGATTTTAAGGGTTGGTGCTGGTGTGACAGGGAAGCTTCCAAGTGTTTAAAGCAGATGTCATGCTTTCAGTGCATGGCTTAGTGGGGGGAGCAGACCCATGTGAGACCGTATCAATGGCTGTAATGTTCAGTATGAGGAGTGTCATTCTCTCTGGGAGCAGGAAATGGTGTCCATTCTCGGACCAGAACATTAATGTCATGTAGAGCAGCCATAGAGAGGCGAAGTCCCTCCCTTTCCGGGAGCCTCCATGGGACCCCGGAAGCGTAAAATTATACATTGAAGTCAATGGAGAGAGAAAGGTTATCTTTTGATCCCGTTTGAATTGTGCCACGAATGACACATATGATGTTTGTCAATTTAAAAGAATATTTTGCAAGTCAAAAAAATTAAAATGTGTCGTAAAACTGTGAAGTTACACATTTTTTTGTGTGAAACCGCTGAGTGAACTACAGGTCTCTTGGTCTCGCACAATACGCGTCACCATCACAAAGATGGCCGTCACGTTAGCAAATTTCACCTGTTTCTTTCAGAATGAGAATAAAAGTATAAAACGAGGTGACTACAAGTCTGGACACGTTGAGAGCTGTACATACACGAAAGGGGAGTTAGTCGGTTCTGTAAGAGCAGCGGGACCGGCTTTACAAGATGTTGGTGAGTAATATGAGTGCAATGTGTAACGTTAATGTCAGCTAGCTAACATTAGCTAACAAGGTACACTAACGTGTTTTGTTTCAGTAACTAGTGTTCTCCTTTAGAACTTCGTGGTCTGTGTGTGCTGTGGATAACATTAGTGTTCACAAGAACAAGGTACACTCCCGTGTTTTGTTTTAGTTGCTCTTCAGATTGAAGCGGACAGTTTTATATCGACTATACTGTATGTGTGATCTCCTTTTACATCTCGTTGTGTCATTTGAGTTTATTTGCTGTGTGTAGATTCAAGGGTTTTGGTTATCTTGTCAATTTGTTTGGTTATCCAGGCACAGCTGTGTGTGACTCCCTCTGGTACACTGGTATGTGTTTTCCTAATGTAGAGAGCATTGATTAATTAATTAACTACACACTGAGTCTAGATCCTGACCAAGTCCTTTTTTATTGTTGATCAAATGTTTTTCAAAAATGTATTCATACACATTTAGAAAAATACAATGTACAATCACAACCAGTACAACACACATTACAAAAAATACAGAAAAAACAAACAATAACAACAATCAGACAAAACTATGGAAAAATAACCCCTCCCACCCCCAGATCTGGACCATCCTTGTATTATTGCTCATTCAATCTATTATAGCATGCTAACAAACATGGTGCTTATTTTATCTGTACAGATCTGCATGGGAGAGGATGGCGCCATGCAGAGCGCTGTCTGTGATTGTGCACGGGGGATGTACAAATGCAGCCACGCTGCAGCATTGGCAATATGTGCCATGTGGCAGATCAGCTCCACAGATGTTGAGTGCCAGTGGAGGAAGCCTGGCACTTCCAAAGTAGTCCAACCAGTGTCTCAACTTTACCAACAGTGAGAGGAGACATACAACCCACTGGCCAGAGACATCGCCACTCAGGATGTAGACTGGTTCAGGTCTGCACTGAGGGGCGCACAGTGTGGCATGGCATGGCTTTTGTCACCTGAGCCAGAGCCGCGGCCTCAACATCAGGCCATTGTCACCGTGCCGGAGCTGGTGAAGGGGCATGGGGGTCGGGGGCTTGAGGGGCCTCAATGCGACTGAGCAGAGACCAGCAAGCTGCCATCCAGACAGCCACCGGAGGACAGCGGACAAAGTGGCAGTTACACAGGCGGGGCAGGTTGACAGCCAGCAAGTTTGGTGCTGTGCTGCGGTCGGGACTTTCATCCACTCCATGCGCGTCCCTCATGAAGAGGGTGCTCGGGGGGTACAACTTGGACGGAGTCATGGCTGTCAACTGGGGGGTTGTAAACGAGGCCGAAGGGGTGAAGGCTTTTGTGCAGGCCTATCAGGAGACAGTGTTCGAGTCTGGTCTCTTTGTGAGTGAGTCGGTGTTTTGGGAGCATCCCCCGATGGACTTGTGCAGCCATCTGCCCTGCTGGAGGTGAAGTGTCCACCATCATTATATAGTATATATATATATATATTTGTATACATATCTGTAAATTGTATAATTTTATTTGATTTAAAAGTATTTTTGATCTCTGTCTATAAACACAAACTGAGTAAGATTGACAATAAAGTTGACTTTGAAAAATATATATATTCTTTATGAAAATAGTTGACTGTTGGAGAAATGAATCCAAATGAAACGTTGGACTGAACTACAACTACGCCTTTAAATCTCTACGGACTGATCTTCAGTGGGATGGCAAGTTCATATCTTTAAACATTTAATAGTTTTTTCTCAGAACAGATTTGATTTTCTGAAGTTAATTTAACCATGTAAGGTCATTATTAAAAAGGTACAATCAATTTGTTTAGGGTTGAATAAAATAATGATAAACATTTCATTTGGATAATTTACTGACAGAATAAGAAACTCAATGATGCTCTACTCACCTGTTCCTTTTTATAAAGTAAAACAGTTGAAACGATAGATTTTAGTAAACTTAAAATTAACCTTCTCCAAAAGCTATCAAGGAATATACCGAATACTTGTTTTAGAACTTTATTACATATTTTTATATAAATAGTTTGAGTGATCCATAATTGACAGAAGCTTGTGTTTACACTGACCTGTTACTCATATAGTAATGTCTTTGTAACTTATTTAAACCACTACCTCACTCATTTCTTTCATTCATCACGGTTCAGTGAACTAAGTGACACATGAACCAGTTTAATAATTATAATAACGTAGGATTGCAACTCTTTGAAACTGTAGGTGGCTCTTAAAAGAGCCGTTGTGTTTGGGTGTGCTGGTCTCAGGTCAGTCTAAGCCCTCTCTCTGCGGATGCAGCTGGATGTCCTTGGGCATGATAGTGACCCTCTTTGCTTGGTTCATCTTACTGGGGGGCAGCTACATGGATGTCGGTGCAGTCCACAATCATTGTGCAGTTGAAGGCAGAATGAATTTATTATTGACTCCGAATGAAGCACAACTTCATGTCATACAATACATTGACTTCATTTGTAATTGTGTAAAAACATATGAGCATAATGATTAGCAAGCAGGACCTGCAGGAACAGAGCACGATGATGGATGGAGCTGGGAAGAGAGAAGAATAAAGAAAACAGATCAACTTCATTATCGGATATTAAAAATTCAATTTCAAAACAAGTTGCCGCTCCTACAGTTTTCTAGTATGTAAAGATGATTTCACTTGACCTATGCACAATATCACACTCAATACATGTGTGTCTCTGGGGGGTGCATTGTGCCTTTGATGTATATAAATAATATACCATAACCAAATACTATTACGTACAGTGGAAATCAGGTTGCCAGAGCAGGTCAGTGTGCATGTTCCTCAGGGTCTCAGCAGTTACAGGTGAGGTAAAGAAAATAAAAGAGAAAAAGGTCAGTAACAACACTTTAAAGTAACAACACTTTGAATAATTATCTCTTTTAATAATGTTCTATCAGTAATCACTCAACTACTGTCTTTCCAACAAGCAGATGGACTCACTATCATCACAATGAAACACGTCCAGAAGAATGGACCACAGATGGAAATTAGCTATTAGCTATAATCTGGCATATTGCATCTCTTCTCTTTGCTGAGATTAATGTTTTTGTATGCATGGTCCTTCTATAAATAAATGTTATGCAAAGCTGCCTGCCTGCCTTCCTTCCTTTGACTCTCCCTGAACTGCCTGATCTTTTAATGTTCAATGTTAACCATTTGAGCAGATAGCATTAAGTAGAAAAGATCGCAGATGCTAATGTGCCGTTAGCCTACCTCCCGCCCCCTTAGCACCTGGTGGAGGGGGCGATGTTTCACAAAATACTTAGCATCATGACTACTCTTACTGTTTAACATTTGGGTTCACTTCATGTTAAGGCTAATACAAATGACAAGGCTAAGTAATGTGATGCTAACTAACGTGCTCGCTACTAGCTATGTAGCTAGCTTGACTGTGTTCCATGCACAACATGTGTATTACCTGATATGTTTGGTCCAACGACTCCTGGTCCTTTCATCAGACGGGAAGCGATAGAACGAGCTATGATCTATAAGTATGATCACTTATGTGATTACAACCTGGTACAAAGCACACAGGCATCTTGTAAAAGTGAATTTATTTTTAGCAATCTCTTATTTATTGGAGGGAATAAATCAGTTATGAGATCTTCTTCTTCACTTTAATTACGAGTCGCAACCACTTGGAGCATTATCGCCTGTGACATCACTTACGCGAGCCAGAATGGGATTTGGGATTTGTAGTCTTTGTCGCGTATTTTTCATAGTCTTATATTTCAACAGTTTTACGACAAAATGTGACTTTTTTGACATGGAACTTATTGTTTAAGATTGACAAACATCATATGTGTAGTTCGTGGCACAATTCAAACGGGATCAAAAGATACGTGTTCTCTCTCCATTGAATTCAATGTTCATTTTTCGCTTCCGGGGTCCCATGGGCCGGAAGTAGATGGGCGTGACTTCGCCTCTCTATAGCATCTCTGTGACTGCACTCAGCCGGACTGTAGCAGGGCAGAACTGGGTGACTTTTAGTGAAGCCGTCCAAGGCCATAGACAAAATGGAACCACGTACTAACTAAAGGGACACAAGGTCATCAATGTCTCTCTCTACCTTTGGCCTAATTGTGAAACAAATTAGTGTGAAACACTAATCCATCATCATGTGAAATTTAGAGTTAATTTAAAGAATTACTTATGGGTTGAAGTCAAATTAACATTAACATTAGAACTAAAGTAAGTAAAACTTGGACGTGCACGGATCAGAATCTAATCAATACACCATTTTCCCAGCTCTGTAATGAAAAGGATATCAAGATTAGATACATTACAGGAGTGTTAAAACACCCAAATATGTACACTTATCTTATTCTAGTAGAGATTAGAGGACAGGTCTAATGTTGTACACACAATTATCAAGTCAAAGTTATTTAATTTATTTTATCTTATGTACCCCATTTGAGTTAATAATTAATCTTAAATTACGGTGAATACTTATCCAAAAGTGTGTGTGTGTGTGTGTGTGTGTGTGTGTGTGTGTGTGTGTGTGTGTGTGTGTTATGATTTGGAAGTCTCATGATTTAAAGTGTAGGCCTGTGAAGGAGAGGCCCTTGGAAAACAACAACATTTTTTTTTAACTGTAATGACTTATTTTAAAGAGATTGCAACATTATACTTTTAAAGAATTGCTCAATTCATTTAACACATATATTATGCACACAATAAAAACTTCAACAAATATATAGATCCTGGCTTAACCAGGGACCCAAACTATTTTGTTCATAAGCTTAGTTTCAGAAAACTTTAACAACTATCAGAATTTTAGTAATGTCTATGGAGACCAAATTGGTTGATACGAGAAATAATTTCAAGCAGTTTAATAAAGAATGTTAAACTATATTTAAAACTGTAATTTAACTTCAACTTATATTAATTATCTGAATCCAGTGGCCAGTTGGAATAGATAATCAACAACGTTTCCATTTTGCAGCAACAGCGCAAAAGGTTTCTACAATAATTAGTATTATGTCTGAGCCTAGTTCTGTCTTATCTGCTTTGTTTCGGAATGTGTTCAATGCATAAAGTATTTTTCATTATTACCATATAATACATAGATTTAAGAATAAACTAAACAAATAATACAACATTGACCTAAAAGAGCAGACAGATTTTGCAACCCTGATCTCCTCAGGCAGGACTTTACGACCAGCAGTGATGCCTCCGAGGGTCTCAGGGTGCAGGACGAGGCATAGGGTTTATAAAAGGTCACAAACATATCTTAACATACCAGCAATACAATTTAAGAATGTATTCTTAAAGCAATATAATCTACTTTTCTTCTTACATCTACAACACACACCCTGTATAGTGTGCTTCTTGTTTACATTTTCCCCATCACACTCAGATGCAGGACAAAAAAAACACTCTTTTGCTATTTATTTTCATTTTGCAGCACATTTATACTACCAGAATTTTGCTTTACATTATTTATTTCTCAAATCATTTACTTTTGGTGAGTTAACTAAAGTGTAGTTTATTTAACCCTGGCTATGGACTGATTCATTATTAGTTGTTACAAAACATACACAAGACAGCGGGTGGACAAACCAATATAGACCCCCCGATATAAACAATCAGACAAACAAGCATGAACTCGTAACAAATACCAGCATGCCAGCAAAGTTCATCCAGCTCAATTTAGTCCGAATTAAGAGGTTTCAGAGGGGGTAGGGAATTATCTCCAGTGGGGCGCCTTGACTTGCGCTTCCACCCTTGTATACAAGTCTTATGATCGGTGCCTGATGACCGTCCAAGAGTGATAACTAGCTTATCCCCTTGCAACAACCACAACTCTATTCTAGTGGCGCTATGAACCCCCGACCAGGAGAACATAGACTTTTATTTTCCCTCTACCGTTTCTCTCCAACAACAAACACAGTTAGTGTAGTCACTTACGGACCAACCTATACACTCGCTATCGAGTTCATTACAACGATGAAACACAGTCTTGCTCTACACTCGCATGCCACTGCCTACCCGTGATCAATTAGCCTATCATTTTATGTATGCACCCCGGACCGGCACCAGTTCCTCCAGCATGTAGAAAACGGTCACAAACAAAGAGAGTGCTTTTAGACCAGCTCGTTTTATAGAGACGGCGGTGGTGTGAGTTAAAGCTATAGACAAAGGCTGTGACTTTCTCCCTCTCAGTTCGCACTCCACCAGCAAAACAGATACAGGGAGGTATTTACACAAACACCCCGCGCTGCAGCCGGAGCCGTGTTTATAGAGGCAATAGTGGTGATATCTCTGGCTGCTTCTTCTCAACTGCTAGTGTTGGCCACTGAAACCCCTAAAATTCCGTTATTTGTTAACTACAAATCTTTACATTGCTTTCATATAGAAGTTCATTACTGATGCCTTTCTTTAAGGTTTCTCCGAACATGAGCTGTGCATGCTTGTATGGCACATACGTCCCGAACAGCATACACAGAGAAAATCAGCCAGGACAAAAGTCCCCAGACACTGATTCCCTGGGGGTTACTAGCCCCAAATATTCATTAACCAAAAACGAAACACAACCGCTCAGTTTCACAGGTAATATTAGGATACCGTCAATCACAGATTCTGGTAAGGCAATGTCCAAATGTTGATTTGAAATTACCCTTACCAGTTCTGAAGATTTGTTGGTATCCTAACGACAACGCCAATTTGTGGGGGAAACTTCTGTGTAGCAATGCAGGAGGAGTCACCGACTCAAAAGGAGATACGGGGAGAGCTGAAGCTTTGATGTCAAACACTGATGGTTTATTTGGAGCTTCGGCCGCAGAATTCACAAAACAAGTCAAAGAGTCAGAGGTTCTGACTTCACGGTAGAGTTGCCACGTCAATTCTGAAGAACTCTACCCCAGACCCATGTATTTAGCTAGTTCAGAGAGAATAATCAACATTGTGGATAACAAGATAAAATCATAACACCTCTATCAGCTGACGCCAACAGGCACAAAACACTGAGAGCACAGCAGCCAAGGTTACAGGTGCATGTGCTCAGACACCAGGAAAGCTGCTGGCCCAGACAATGTCTCCCACTCCACCCTTTAGAGACATTTTTAACAGCTCACTGGAGTCATGCCACGTTTCAGCATGCTTCAAATTCTCCACCATCATCCCAGTCCTGAATAAAACAAGGATCACAGGATTAAATGACTACAGACCCATCGCCCTGACCTCTGTGGTTATAAAGACCTTTTAGCGTCTTGTCCTGTCCAACCTCAGAACCATCACAGACCCCCTCCTGGACCCCTGCAGTTCGCCTCCAGAGCCAACAGGTCAGTAGACGATGCTCTCAACATGGCTCTTCACTTCCTCCTCCACCTGGACACAGAAAGAACCTACGCCAGGTTCCCGTTTGTGCACTTCAGCTCTGCGTTCAATCGGATCATCCCGGCTCTGCTGCAGGATCTCCCAGCTGCACGTGCACGACTCCACCTGCCGGTGGATCACAGACTTCCTGTCCGACAGGAAGCAGCACTTGAGGCTGGGGAAACATGTCTCTGACCCCGGACCATCAGCACGGGTTCCCCTCAAGGCTGCGTTCTTTCCCCTCTGCTCCCTGTACACCAACAGCTGCACCTCATTTCTTATTTCGAACAGATTAAAAAAAAAACAAATACAAAATAATAAATGTGAAAAACAGAATACCATATTGTTAAAATACAGTATGTATCCACATTCATGATACGAAAAAAGTCTTCATATTAATAATAACCCCTTATTTGATCAATTATTGTCCTTTAAATCATTATGCAAGTTATTCCTACTTACATTTACACATACACAATTTCTCATCTTCAATCACCTCTCTTCATTCTCATAGTTTTCCAAAAAAGTGTTTCTGTACATCCTTTTAAACTGAATTATGCTTGTGCTTTGTTTTAACTCCTGCTCCAAACCATTCCATAAAATCACCCCACAGATTGTTATACTCATACTTCTCAGAGTTGTTCTGACCTTGAGTTGTTTCAAATGTAGATTTCCTCTCAAATTATACCGACCCTCTCTGTCTATGAACAATGTTTTTAATTTCCTAGGAAGTAGATTGTGTCTTGCTCTGTACATGATTTGTGGCGTTTTAAATTTAACCAGATCAGTGAACTTCAATATGTGTGACTTCAAAAATAATACATTAGTGTGTTCAAGATATCCAACATTATTGATAACTCTTATAGCCATTTTTTGTAATGTGCATAACGGCTGTAGGTTGGTTTTGTACGTGTTACCCCCAAATCTCCACACAGTAAATCAGATATGGCAATATTAGTGTGTTATATAGAGTATACAATGAGTTGTAGTCCAGAATGTGTCTGGCTTTTCCAAATATTGCGATGTCTTAGCCAGTTTTGCTTTTACATGAGTGATATGAGGTTTCCAGCTGATGTTGTGGTCTAAAACCACAACAAGGAACTTAATTTCATAATACTCTTTCCATGTTTATGTTATCTAGCATTAATTCCACCTGTGGATTTGTCTTATGTTTTCCAAATAACATAATCTTTGTTTTGCTTATGTAACACTCCTATGTATAGGTTGCTTTCAATGAGGAGTAGAAGATTATATAAATAGAAAAAACAATATCAAATTAATATAGCCGGCATTTTATTAAACATTCATACAACAATTTCACAAACCCCTCATCCACCCCAGTGAAACCCAATCTGCTATCATGGACAAAACAACAATAATCGAACCTGGGTAGTCTGTATTTTCTCTCTCTCTGGTAATCCAAAGACCATCAGTCCTTTTTCTGGTGAGTAGAATCCTTTAGAATCCTTTTTCTGGTGAGGAAAAGACAAACTGCAGCTCCAAAAACTTCTGTCAGTTCTGCTAGTTCCTGGTTCCCCGCAGCATCAAAAAAGCACATCATCAAACAATTTGAACACACACAAGGCCCACTCTCAGCTGCCACTCATTGAGCCTCATTAACAACCACACCTGGCCTGCTCTTCCTCTCCTCCCTCATATGCAGACTCTGCTGCCCCAGCACTGCCCCAAGTGAGAGCTGCTGTTTATTACAGGGTCTAAAACTCACTGCATTATTTGAGTGGGTTACATTCTCCCCCCCTAAATCTGCATGCATCCTTGCATGTTGCTCCCTACACTATCTCAGAAGTTAAAGGGGTTAACTGGTATATATATATATATAGGGTACAGTGTCAAAGTTGAGAGTTTGGGAGAAAGCCTGATCCAACCCACTTACGATAGAGTGCATA
Organism: Pseudochaenichthys georgianus; assembly: GCF_902827115.2. Classification (NCBI taxonomy): domain Eukaryota; kingdom Metazoa; phylum Chordata; class Actinopteri; order Perciformes; family Channichthyidae; genus Pseudochaenichthys; species Pseudochaenichthys georgianus. The sequence goes on from NC_047512.1 coordinate 39,700,057, forward strand.
AGTGTCATCAGGGGGTTCCCTAAGGTTTTATATGTTAGCCTATCAGGAGCTTTTCTTTCTCTGGAGGATCTTCTCAGTACCGTTTCCTCTTCATGGGAAGGGACACTACTTTCTGGCTGTGCGTTCTCTTCCCCATTTTCCGTTTGTAATCCACTTTCGGTTGTATTTGGGCTACATAACTCATTCAGCTTCACTGGAATGTGAGGGAGACTTTCCTCAGTTCCTACAATCTGATGCTGAGGTGAGTGCTGAATTTGGATTTCTTCCCAGTTTTCTTCAACTTTAACTCCATTGGGTTGGAAGGTTGAAACTTCAGGATTGAGAGAAGACACATTAAAACTCAAATCCACTTCCTGACTCTCAGAGAGACATTGGTCTTCCATGTGAAAGTCTCTTCCAGCTGTTCCTTCAGTGTGAGGCTCTCCTCCGAATCCACTATTCTCTTGTGTGATTGGGCTACTTTGTTCCTTGTCCATCAATGTGACTGCTGTCTCTTCCATCAGTGTGTCGTAGTGGGAGTAGTGCTCAACTTCATCTTCCATGTGAGGCATTTCATCTTCAACCTCAGCGAGAGCTTCAGGAACATCAGGAAGTGAAACTGTATTTGGTTCTTGTCTGGTTTTAGATTTTTGAGGGCATACCTGTTCAACATCAGACGGTAGAAATCCACAGGGCAAAAGCAAGTCTCTCTGTAACACTTTTTCAGGTCCTCCTGTGTTCTCTGGCACCACGACATAGACAGGTGAGTCTTGGAAGCCTTGGCTGCCGGCCAAACATGAGTTGATCGGGAGAAAAGCCTGTGGTATCATTTTTTGTGCAATTATATGCATGAACGAGGGGTTGCACAAAATCCCTCCATTTGACTTTGTCTCCTTCAAGTGTTCCCAACATTGCAAGAAGGGTTCTGTTGAATCGCTCCACAGGATTTCCATGTGGATGATAAGGTGTAGTCCTTGTCTTTTTGATGCTTAGAAGTGAGCAAAGCTCTTTGATCAGGGTTGACTCAAAATCACGACCCTGGTCGCTATGCAATCATTCAGGAAATCCATAGTGGATGAAAAAGTTGTTCCATAGAGCTTTTGCTACCGTCTTTGCTTTTTTATCTGCTGTAGGAACTGCAACAGCATATTTTGTGAAATGATCCGTTATGACCAAGATGTCCTTGGTTCCTCTTCCATCTGGCTCAAGGGAAAGGTAGTCCTTGCAGACTAGCTCCAAAGGGCGGCAACTTCTTATATTCACCAGTGGAGAATTCCTTTCAGCTCGTGCCTTTCTCCTGACACACCTCTCACAAGTCCTGATTTTTTCATTGACATCTACGGCCATCCGTGGCCAATAGAATCGGGCACGAACTAAGTCAAGGGTTCTCTCCACACCCATGTGCCCAACAGCATCGTGGAGGCTTTCAAGTGATGTTTTTCTCTGACTCTTTGGAAGGACAAGCTGATAGGAAGGTTCTCCTTGGCTGATGCGTTTTCTGTATAAGACTCCATCGATCATGACCAACTGGTCCAATACTCTCAACATCAGCTGGACTTCTCCGTCTTCCCGCTGCCTTGTTCTGTATGTCAGACGGTTTCCTGAATTCAAGATGGCAATTACTCTACTGATGATTTGATCTTGTCCCTGTTCACATACCCAGTTTTCAAGTGATATTTGTGGCAATGTACAGGACCCAAGCACATCAGTTTGACGGAAACCGTGTCAGTTTAGTAAAAAAAAACATTAGCTAACAGACTAATTTCCACCACTCATCGACCACACCTTTTCTTGTGAAAAACTGGGTGACTTGCTGTCGCCCTTTAGTCCCTCTCTCTTGTCTTTCTCTCCTTTCTCTTCTTTTCTTAGAGCCTGACTTTTTGAGTCGTTGAGACATGGTACAACAACACAGTACGTAGGCTAAGTACTAGCATCCCTCCTCACATGCTTTCACTCTCTGCAAGTGCCGGTGCCCGAACCGCGTTTGGAGGCAGGACCAAACCATTACATGTAAATAGAAGGGGGTGTACAGAGGCTTTGGGTAATTAACTTTTGGAAGAAAATAAGTTAAATGAATCGTAAGTTTAGTGAGTACTTTATCAATATAACGTTCTATTAATGTTAATTATTGAGGATTGATGAAAGGTTACTTATATTTTCTTTTCTTAATGTTCTAAATATTTTGGGGCCTCCGTCAGTCACGGGCCCTTAGAATCGTCCTAACTTTTCACCCCCTTACGGCGCCCCTGAGTATGACCATAGTCGAGATCACTATGTGCAAAGGCTTCTGACGCTGAATTTAACTTCTTGGTGATTCTCTCCTTCCACTCTTCAGACAAAGTAGAGTCAGCAAAGTCAACGGTAAGTTTACTAGAATCAGATACATTCATAGCGTTGCAGGTTGCAGAACCTGATGCAGGATGAGATGGTTCACTTGATGTAGCTTTAGCATCATGTGATGGTAATGATGACACAGCTTTGGTAAGAGAGAGCTCAGCAATGATGTGACCTGCGTACTGTGATGTCCCTTGCAGTCTCATTTTTTACCAGAACAGGCACCTTGAAGGATGGACATGATGGACTTGTCATGATGTAACTGCAAAAGAAGAGACCACCAGGTAAGTTCAACTGAGGGGGCTCAACCAAGAGTGTCAGATCAGCTGCTACAGGGACATGTCTGGCATATCCTGTAAAAGCCACCCTCTTTCCTGCGGGAATGGTGATGCACTTTTTGCTCTGCAGCTTCACAGTCCCAACTCTGCCATTTTGTTGATGTATTTTGTATCTCTGGTATAGATGTTTCACCAGTTGGAAACAATGGCTGGCTCTGGAACTTTACTTTCCAAACTTGTTCTGTGCACACTTTGCATACAGAGGGTCCAGTGTATTAGTGCCTATCAACAAAGGAACATCCATGTTTGTTCTATGATCAGGCACAACAAGTGCAAGAGTAACAAATCTTTCAGCCTTCCCCATGACATCCTCTGGAAAATGGATGTTAGCTTGGACATACCCCAGATAAGGCACTTCTTGACCACCAGCGCCCTATGTCCAAAATATCTTGAATAGGGAAGATTGGTCGATGTGAGAGATGGCTTTCATGAAATGACTTTGAAATTGTAGTCACTTGGGAACCGGAATCAGGAAGGCTTACACACTGAACTCCTTCAATAGTGACAGTTGCTGTACACTTGGGGCCTATCAATCCTCTTGGAAGAAGAACATCAGATGACTGAGTTGAAGAATTATTTTGACTGGTAACTGTTTCTTGTTTTTGTATGGGACATTTCAGTTCATCACTGGGTGCAGTTATTCCCTCCACTGCGACCCGGTCCAGTTTAAATGGCCGAATTTGCTCTGCCATTCCTTTTGCCTTGCCTTCAACTCATTATATTTCTGATCTACCAAGGGTTTATTTGCTGGATTTTCACAATGTCTTGCTATGTGGCCATCATTGCCACATTTAAAACAGAACCACGCCCTTGGCCTGGGAGGATGTGTTGCTGCTTGCTGCGCTTGAAGATCTGCTGCTGCTTTAGCACTGGGATATTCCTGGGCTGGATTTGGGTTGTTAGGGTATTGCTGTGTTCTTTGATCTTTCTTCTTGCTGAGCTGCATTTTTAGTTCAGCCACCTGCTTCCTTAAATCTTCTGTTGCTGTCATGTACTTCTGGAGTACATTAGCATCATAAGGAAAAACCTCTGGCACAAGCTGCATATTTACAGATTATTTTGTTTTTGTTCCCCCAAAATGACGATGCATACGATCAAGCTTAGAAGCTCTCCCATCTTCTTCTGTACGCAACTGCAGTAAGAAGTCTGAAAAGTCAGGTGGTGTTGCAGAGATCATTTCTTGCTGTAATGCCAGAAGAAGTGACTGATCCCAACATCCACGACGAAACTGTCTCAACAAGTGTCTGTTTGCTTCTACATTTGAAATGCCACCTCTCTGTATAGCTGTGTTCAGCAATGCTTGCAGTCACTGCAGAAACTCAGAGGCTTTCTCTCCTGTGTTTTGTTGTGTGCCAAGAAACCTTGCAAAGATCTCTTCCCCATCCTGACCTCAACTAACCCATATGCTGAGTCTAGCAGTTTGACATAATCACGGGGAGTTGCATGTGGACCTAGCTGTCTTACTAAGCTAGAAGCGGGTGGAAGCGGGCTCTCCAAAATCTTACGTCGCTGGATATCAACAGTGGGGTTATCATGCATCATAAGCTCCACATGGAGAGACCATGTCTCAAAGTCCACTTCATTTGGGGGCTTAGGATCTCTTCCTGAGAAAGGACGAAGCCATTTGGAGCCTGGATTTGATGCATTGGAGCCATCATTCTTAATAACATGCTCTACAATGATCCTTTGAATCTCAGGGGGATTGACAATGCTGTTGTCTGATGCTGCTTTAATGAATGGATGAGCTTGCTGCAATGATTGTGTCCTACCTCTAGCTTTGGAGGCAAGTTCTGGAGAAGCACCTTGAGTAAGCTTGGTGTGTCTGCGTATCAAAGGAGTCCTACTGTCATCAGAGTCTGCATCACTCTCAGAGACTGAGCTGTCATTCTGATGAAAGAGTTCTGCACGCACTGTGGGTGTGGTTTTCTTAGGGGTCTGTGACGTTTTGTAAGCTCTATCTATACGCCACATAATCTCAGGGTCTGCTGTACTTGGGAAACACTGTGGAAGGCTATGGTGCTAGGTCTAGAAAAGATTCCTCAGACTCAAATTCCACTAAAGCTTTAACACCACTGCCTTGCCCTGTCTGCCTCACCCTTGGCACTTTGTTAACAGGCCCAAAGGGTAAACAGAATTCAGCAATCTGGTCATCAGTATCTGTTGCTGTAATACCTTCAATATACACAGACTTCTTAACATTAACACCATATTCTTGCTCAGAAGTCATAGTTAAATGAATTGATAAACAGTTTCTAAACAGACGAGAAATTTGATAACAGATTAAGAAAAGAAAAATGATTGTATGAATTAACATATCTACCAGCAAAAAATGGAAAATGTTTTTCCAATTATTCAATTCAAACTACTCCTCCTGGCTAGCTCGCCAAATAATGTAACACTCCTATGTATAGGTTGCTTTCAATGAGGAGTAGAAGATTATATAAATAGAAAAAACAATATCAAATTAATATAGCCGGCATTTTATTAAACATTCATACAACACTTTCACAAACCCCTCATCCACCCCAGTGAAACCCAATCTGCTATCATGGACAAAATAACAATAATCGAACCTGGGTAGTTTGTAGTTTCTCTCTCTCTGGTAATCCAATGACCATCAGTCCTTTTTCTGGTGAGTAGAATCCTTTAGAATCCTTTTTCTGGTGAGGAAAAGACAAACTGCAGCTCCAAAAACTTCCGTCAGTTCTGCTAGTTCCTGGTTCCCCGCAGCATCAAAAAAGCACATCATCAAACAATTTGAACACACACAGGGGCTGAAGTCGAATAGTCCATTTAGCTTCGGAACCTTCCTAAAGGAGTGAAATGACCCGGAAGTCCCTCAGTGGCAGCCATGATAAGTGCCGTTCGAATTCTCTAGAATGATGAGAATGATAGGAAAGGAGGTTTCAAACTTCCTTTATAACCTCCTTTAGCTTAGGAACCACTGGACCTCCCTAACCGACAGGAGAAGCGAAAATGCTGCCCCACAATGCCTTGCAGCCGCAGCATTTGCCGTCACTCAACAGTCGGCCGTTCACGGAAACAACCGATTATGACCGAGAAATGATATCATGAAAGTTACGGTGCTTATTAAGCATTTAAAAACATAGGTGGTAAGTTGCCAAAGTGCTTTGTTCTGAACGTTCATCAGTATTATAATCAAAAAGAGAAATATGAACGTTAGTTTTTACTGAAATTATCAAATAAAGTCAACATTTCACAGTCTTTACTGAGCTGTGTGGGGTTTGTTCGACTTTTAAAAGATATTTGAATGGTGATATACACATGATAGGTGTTAAGGACTAACGTTTATAATAAATACATTTGTATTGATTTTAAGATCTTTAGAATCATACGTATTGGGATCATTGGTATTAATGTGGACCGGAGGGAGAGGGTGACGAGCATAAGTTTCACTTTCCTTTTTTATTTCAATTCCAACTTTGGTCATGAAGAATATGTTTCTCTGTTGTCCACGTTCATAAAGCAAAGCAACAGTGTTGGGAAAGTTCACTTTCTACATGAACTAGTTCAGTTCACAGTTCACATATTTTAAAATGAACTAGTTCAGTTCATAGTTCATAATTCAAAATGTTGAACTAAAGTTCATGGTTTCAAAAATGAACTAATTTATAGTTCATAGTTATTTTTTCAATACGTTGCTGCGAACTATTATTTGTCTCCTGTACGATGTTAATGGGCCATTTCAATTTTTACAATATCCTCAGAGGGCCGTACAAGTTATTGACCTCTGCTTAAAAAAACTAAAATCACAGCCCATTCATTTCATTCTGTGCAAAGAAAAAGCAACCTCTTAATCCAGATATCTCACCATGACTCGCGTATGCATGCACGTGCACGGTGTGGCGTGACCACCAAAACAGAAAGATCTGGACACAAGATGTGTGCAAATGTATTTAGTTTAGATTTTTTTTAAATGTTGAAGTTAAAAGCATCAATCTGGTGCACTTTGAGAGCAACATTAGGAGATCGATGGACACATCTCTCAACACCCAGATGAAACAGAACTGTAAACAGATTTACTTTTAATTTATGGATATTTGACAAATCACTCCCCTTTCAAACTGTATTCTTCTTTATTAATAACTGTCATATAGTATTTTATACCTGTTTACTTTATTCTCTTATTTTTTTTATAACTATAATGATCATATAAAGATGTGCCTTTACCTCACTGGTTGTAGACAAAGCTTCTTATATTCGTTAGCATAGCTAGCTAACCAGATGCTAATGATAACAACAAAGTTATTGACTGTATGACAGATGAGCAGATCGCCTCTGGGCTTTCAACTAAAGACACAGACACGCAGAAACTGCGGCATGTGTATGGACTTTCTGCAATTTCTGAAGTGCTGGAGTGGCGTTCTGGTGCTCTCCGTCAGAACTGCACTCCTGTCAGTCGAGACATATACCACGTGATGACACGTTAGGCTCGTGTTGTGTTCAAGGACCCTGATCTTGGCCAGGAAAAACAGGCACTCGCTTGTTTAATTTGTTTGCGGTCTAGATTTCTTTCATTTTTTTTTTTTTTGCGTGTGTTTATAAATTACCTCGAGGGCCGTACCAAATTGTCTCGCGGGCCGTATACGGAGGCCGGAGGTTCCCCACCCCTGCCGTAGACTCTCACTCTGAGCGAGTGCTGCTGCAGCTGCTCTCGGCTTCGTCCATACTAATTCATTCATTCATTCAATGCTCGCCGGTTCCGCGGTTCCACATTGTTTGTTGTGAGGAGTCTGATATATTTAGTATATTTATATTTTAGTGCGACAGCCAGGGGTGACAGGCGCGTACGCGTCACAGGCAGCTTGCTGTTGCCAAATTGGGTGGTTTTCCGCATTATTTTGAAGCCTGTTTACGGTGTGTTTTAACTGGGTTTTCGGCTGAAAGGCATATGAAATCTGGCACACTTTTGAACGCCGTTATAATACAGTGCTGAGAATGAACGCACTTTTGAACGCCGTTATACAGCGCTGAGAATGAACGCGTTCTCAATTACGTTCATCTAGCGGAAATACAGTACGTTCAGTTCACGTTCGCCCAAAATATGAACGCGTTCATGAACGATCGTTCATTGAACGCGTTCAGGTACATCACTGCAAAGCAACAGCATCAGAGCACGGTGCAGAGTCTCTAGATGAGTTTACAGTAGTCCCTCGTTCTTATTAAACATCCATGCTGTATAGACAACTGTAGTTTCCATATAGTTCCCCCACAGCAGCAGACGCACGTCCGCTGGCGCATCATAAACACGTCGGATAGTGAAAGTGCATTCGGATTCTCTAAAGTACCGCAGTCTTGTCTCCTAAGTCCTTTTGAATTCTCCTATCCACTATCCCTTAACCCCGTGACGTTTCACTCAGAGGTCAAGGAATAGACGATAGGGTTAGAATTTAGGAGCTGATCTTTGAACTATTCGACTGCAGCCAGGGCCCACTCTCAGCTGCCACTCATTGAGCCTCATTAACAACCACACCTGGCCTGCTCTTCCTCTCCTCCCTCATATGCAGACTCTGCTGCCCCAGCACTGCCCCAAGTGGGAGCTGCTGTTTATTACAGGGTCTAAAACTCACTGCATTATTTGAGTGGGTTACACTTATATTTAATGATAATTTGTTTGTTTGTCAAACCAATGTTTTACTTTAATAGTTACTGCTGTTATCACTTCTATTAGCTCTTTCAAATTGTCACTGGAACAAAAAATATTAGTATCATCAGCAAATAAAATACATTTCAATATATTTGATACTCTGCAAATGTCGTTGATGTATATTATGAACAGCTTTGGACCCAACACGGAACCCTGAGGTACTCCACAAGTTATGTTCATGTATTCTGATTTATGTTCACCAATTTCAACAAATTGTTGTCTGTTGCTTAAATAATCTCTCACCCAGTCTAATCCCACCCCTCTGATGCCATACCGTTCCAGTTTTGTCAGTAAAATATGATGAATGGTGTCAAATGCTTTTTGTAAGTCTATAAATATTCCCACTGCTTGTTTTTTTATTGTCCATGCAGTTTTCTATTTCCTCACTTAATTCCATTAGTGCCATAGATGTTGATCTACGTATCTTTCCTGAATCCATATTGACTGTCGTCCAAAAACTGATGTGTTTCCATGAAATTGTCAAGTCTTTTTGTAAAAAGCTTTTCAAGGATCTTGGAAAACTGAGAGAGCAATGAAACAGGTCTGTAATTTGTGTAATGGTGTTTATCCCCTATTTTATATAATGGTATAACTTTTGCCATTTTCATTTTATTTGGGAATTTACCAGATTGAAAAGACAAGTTAAAGAGATGTGTCAATGGTTCTGCAATTTCTTCAATAACGTTTTTTACTATAATCATATCAATATTATTCCAATAGGTCGAGGATTTGCTTTTACATTTTCGCATTTTCTTCGATTGGTGTGAGGAAGAAAGAGCTATTGTTTTTATTCCAGAGGTCCGTATCTTCCCCTTTAGTTGTTTCTACGGTTAATTATTTCTGCCAGATGTGGCCCCACATTTAAAAAGAATTCATTAAAAGCATTAACCACATCTTCTGTATTATTAATAACATTACTTTTGTCCACAGAAAACTCAGGGTAACCTGAACTTTTTGCTCCATTTCTAATGACACTATTTAATACTTTCCATAAACCTTTCATATTATTCTTATTATTCTCTAATATTTTTATTATAGTATTCTTTTTTACATATCCTCAGAATATGGGAATATTTATTCTTATATCTTTTTTATATTTTTTCTGCTTCTGAAGTTCTATATTTTATGAATTGTCTATATCAGGGATGGGCAACTTTGATGGTGGTGGGGGCCACATAATTGATGTACTGGCCACCAGGGGGCCGCAGATTCACTTGGAACACACAAAAATTCCATGTGTTGTATGTAATTATTAACAAATATACTAAGTCTGACATCTTCATTGACATTTTACAATCAAAGGGAACATCCCCAATAAATGGGAACATCCTCTAATAAGCTCACTAAACAAATATCAGTTCCCAGAAATGTTATTTCATTTGTACAAGTGGCATGTTTGTATTGAACAGGTTATTAAACAGTGGAATAAAGCTATTTTAAACTATTGGAAACCACGGAAATTGTGTGTATTGAGATTAACCCAGACATTAGTTGTCTAACTTGAACCTAAAACACTTGTAGCCAGTCTCTGCATTCTCCTTATTCCACAAAAAGGGGAATGTCAACACGCCCGCACTTTGCTGTTCCTCAGCACCACTCCCCCTCCCTCCCGCTGAAATTATGAATGAAAAGCGTAGTAATCATAGATAACACGGCAGGGTCCGTGACAGTTTGTTTTCATCTGATTTCAAATAAACAAAGTCTTTTTAAGAATATTAAACTTTTTCCGCCAAATTCAGATGATAAATACAACTTTTAAGCTTGTAAAGGCATAATTATAAGAGGCAATTTAACGTCACAGCAGGCATAACAACAGCCGGTGTTTCTTGTGAGGGTTTCCCCGGGAAACAAACACAATACACACAAATGCATCACAGATTATTTTGTGGTATTTGAAATCATGTACGCAGCTCGCGACGTAACTAGGAGTCTAGTGGACGGTATCAGTACTACAAGTAAAACAAATGAAACAAACAAAAAAAAAATTAATTACGTTGTTTATAAATTAATATGAGGGCCGCAAAAAGAGGAGGTGGGGGCCGCATGCGGCCCGCGGGCCGCCATTTGCCCATCCCTGGTCTATATAGTGTATTTTTCTTTTTGCAGGCATTTTTTAGGCCATTAGTGATCCATGCACTGTGAGTTTGTTTGTGTCTCTCTCTGCATTGTTTCTCAGGACAGTCTTTGTCATAAAGTGATTTAAAAATGTTTATAAATTCATCATAGGCTTTGTCAATATCATCTCTCTCATATAGGCTACTACCCTCCAATTCTGATTTAGTAAGTCATTCTTAAATGCAATTATGTTATCTTCAGTTCTCAATCTTTTGTATTTGAAATGGCTGGCGACTTTAGGTTTCTTAGAACTGCAGTGATAGACAATAAAAACAGGTAAATGATCACTGATGTCACCTCCAGTCACCAGTCCGACAAGCTCCTAAAGTTTGCAGGCGACAGCACCCTCATCGGACTCATCTCTGGCGGGGATAAGTCTGCCTTCAGGTGAGAGACCGAACATCTGATGAACTGGTGCAGGGACCAGCACCATCATCGCCCAGGACCTCAAGTGGGAGCAGAACATCAGCTCCCTCACCAAAAAGGGGAGCTGATGTTCTTCTCCCATCTGGCAGGACCAAAACCTCCCACCACCTGCACAGCTCTCCATTTAAAATACAGTGGGCTCGACAGTAACGGTTGCCAGGTTGCCATTGGCAACCATTCAGAAAAAATGTCAACCACTTCTAAAAAGTTTGGCCAACCCGTCAACATCTCAAACGAATGTTCAAAGTGATTCAACTGATAAAGCGCAAGATGAACCCTAACGAAAGCAAAGAGGAAATGTGTTAAGTCTTGGGAGGCGAAATATATATGTACATTCTGCTCCGTTTTGCATTCACTTCCGGTCAAAGTTCCTTCAAAATAAGAGTCCCGATCTTATTACTACCAAAATAAAAGTGCTAAACAAAACTTTACCGTAGGAAAAATATTGGCATACAAATATAATCACTTCTATAAAAAGGTAACACATTTTAAATATAGTTCGACATATTTAAAGGTAATTTACAGCATTAATATCTAATTCTTAACTGTGAATGGTTTTCATTTATTTAACATTAGAAATGTATTAGTCTGTCCAATCCAAGACTTCAATGCTGAAGGGCCAATGGATCTATGGTGGGGGTCAGCACAAAGGTCAAGAAAACCCAAATTTGAAAGGGAGACAACGGATGACCAAGAAACTAGAGACTTGCTCAATTCATTTGTGAGGGATCTGTGAAGAACATGACAGCAGCTGCACTATTGATATTTTGTATACCAGCAATTGAGGGTGGACAAGTTTAGTACCACTTTAGTTTCAAATAAGTGTGTTAATTACTTAGCATTTGAACATTATTTTGTGTCACATTTTCATTATGAAGTTGATGTATAACTGTATAGTATCTTAATTATTTAAAATATAAGGTGACTAAAAATGGCAACCGTATTTTCAGTTTTGGCAACCATAAACCATGGTTGCCAGCCTGGCAACCACTTTTAAAAGTTAGCGTTGAGCCCTGCAGTATATAACTGTATCTCCTGTACTGGAGTGCACATGTGTTTAAAAAGCAGGAAATAAAAAAAAGAACTCAGCTTGTGAGGTGGGTCGCGAATGGACGCGATGAACAGGAGATTATTATTATAATTTTTTTAAATGTTTTGGACCTCAGGCCGGAATCGAACCTGGGTCCTTGCGGGCGGCAGTGGACTGTTACAGCCGGAGACTCGCAACAGCGGTGGACTTTCACAGCGCCGGAGCTGCCGGAGCCTTGCAACGGCTGCGGCGGAAGCGGCAGGGGGACCGGCGCACCGGCGCTGTAAAAGTCCACGGCCCACCTATGCCAGAGCCAGCGGCCCACCGAAGGCAGCAGCCCACCGAAGGCAGCAGCCCACCAACGGCAGCAGCCCACGGGAAAAGTATAAGGATGCAGAAGTTATTTCAATTAATCTGGCTTCGTATGATTAAAAGCAGTGGTGTAGTGGCCGTTGGACGCGGGGGTACGCCGTACCCCCACTTATTTGGAGCATGATCTTTTTTGTAATAGTCTAATAAATATAAAATCATTGCCAGTCTTATCAGTTGCAAGTGTGTATTTGTTGTAATAATGACAAAAACATAATACATTTCACAGTAATTATAATAAAAAATAAAAACGATTTCCTTAAAGAATTATGATTAGTCATCACGCTCGTGACCCCGCGGCGAGCTGGGGGTGTGTTAGTGACACACCCACGGCCAGCTTACCGCCCGCCGATTTTGCGGCAGCTCTTTCCCTCAAGAACGCTAACGAAAAAGCTCTATAATGGCAGGCAAACATTTTTTACTTGACTTCTTTTCTAAAAAGAATATAATTCACAAGAAGAAAGAGTCTAGCAGCACCGAAGCTACAAGTGAAGCTGCTACTAGTACTACAGTACATCATCAGAAGAGCCGCTGTTATGCTGGATTCGTTATTCTCGCGTCCAGGTAAGAAGCTTAAAAAGGAGACTAAATGGAGTCTCTGAGAAGGTTCAAAATTGGTACTTTAATTAATAAAAGGCGCGGTAATGTTATATATAACAGGATATTGTTCAGTCAGGAGAGAAAGTCTGCAGCATTCCTCTCCCTGTGATGGCCGTGCCGAAGAGACCCCAAGCATTCGTCCTTCCCGCTTGCTAGCTGTTCGCTCCTCCTCTCTGGGAGCTGTAGTGACGCAGGGGACTTCCCCCCTCGTTCGCCTGTGTCCGATATCGCGTTAAACAGAGGATTTCGACATTTTACATTCATTGCTTACTTCCACATGCCGTTTCTCCTCCTTATCTCTTTCATAACATTATATGTAATACATGTTAACGGCGTCAATAGCCACTTTAATGATACTAATGGGCGGTAGTCCCGGATGTCGTCATGACGGATTTTCAGAATAAAAGCTTGGTATTGAGAACTTCCGGGTTTTTCCAGAATAAAATAGCATTTAAACTGACGGTATGTTTAAGGTACATTATGCCATAAAACATTGATTTTAATTTCTAACAGTCCCTCCTTACACACCTAAAAGGTGTGTATAATACTGAAATCAATGAGTTCTTCATCTGAACTCTGCATAGTACATAACTCATATTAAAAACATACAATCAAAATGGAATGGTTCAATAGCCTCAACTTTACAAAAAATACTTTGACTGTGCTTAAACATAAAAGTGTTCCCTTGTGCATAACTTCTCGTGTTAACATTCAATATCATTCTTCAAAATGGCAGCAATGGCTTGGTATTAGAACATTTCTTCCTCCCTCCTTTCACAGAAACCTTTCCCACACCACGCTCAGTGTTAAGGCACTTGTTTTTACAAAGTGAAAAGAAACAAACCATTTTAAAATAGCAATGATTTATAAAACATGAGCTCTATCATATTAGAATAGTTAAAAAATAATAAAGAATAAATAAACTATCTTGGAATAAATAGATTCACTCCATTTTAGCATTTTAGTTTGCTCACTTCTTCACATGATTTCATAATTTAAAAGTATCACATCAGCTGGATATTCATTGAACAATCTCATCAATATCTGTATATGGGTCGTCTTGTTCTGCTAGCATTTGTAACCGTCTCCTCATGAGAAATTTACCCTCCCTCCTTTCATACCATTTAAGGTATGAAAGTAATATGTTCTCTAGAATAGGCCGTCGTGATCAATCGGTACGTTAGGACATGGAAATGCAACATCTAGGCCTTTCCTAGGCCCCCCTATGTTATCCTTGTGCACTGTGGAGCCTAAACTCCCCCTGGGACTGGTCTCTTAGCCCTACTGGCTTTGGGGGGTTTTCGCCATGTTGATTAACTGCATAAAAAACATCACTTGGCTGTGCTCGTGCCACAGGTCCCAGTCCAAATCCTGTGGCAAGACTGAGTACAAGGTTTTAGGTTCCATGATAGCCACCAAACACCTACTCTGGGGTACGGCATTCTAGACAGTCATTTCTGGGAGAAAGATTTTGGTCAGTTACAACAGTTGGAGAGTTTCATCACTTGAAAGTTCCCACTTCAGTAGCTTGGGTGGTCTGTTCTAATGATGTGATAAAATCCCTGAAATGGTGTGAAAACCAGTGGAATATCACCAACGCTTATACTAATTTATCTTCAATTCTGGTCTCCTTGAAGACAACCATGCTAACCCCTTTAACAGTGTGTGGAACGCTTGGGTGCCCGAGCATGAGATAGATTACTCCCTCCTTTAACAAGGACTTTAAAAACAGAAGTGGTTTCATGGCTTGTAGTTCATTCAGGTATGTTCACTCATGGCAGATATGTTTCTCCGTTTAAATAACGTCTCTAAATGTCAGGTCAACACTGATTAATGGATGAGCATTAGGAGGTGGTGGCACTTGTCTTTTAAAACTCATACTCTGGTGCCGTGCGCTCCCTCTGAAGGGGCAAGTAAGATTTAAAACATCTGCAGGGTGAAGAATCTCTATGAGAATAATTTGATTATATGATGAAAAGATTGAATGATATGTTCTACCCTCAGTGTGTTTTTAGGATTCTTTTCTAATAAGTGTGTTTATGTGTAAACTCACTCACTCCTGTGTTCCTTCTCTCCCCCTCTGGTCGTCAAGCCACGACCCCCTCAGGTTCTGCTGGCCCATGCCAACTCCTCCGTCCTGTCCTCTCCTCCGTCCTGTCTCCTCAGTCCATCTGCTCTTGAATCCTCCCCTCCCGCTGTAACTCTTTCCAGTGGGCCAACTGCTTTGCATTTCATCTCCTCCTTTTCAGTCTCGACGCTGTTGCATGGAGGGTGTATTCCGCTCTCATGTCCCACACTCTGCTCTTGTGCCAAATTTCGCGGCTCAGTTTGGAACTTCGTGTCCTGATTTAGGAAACCGATGAGTTGCCTCTTTGTCAGGCATGCTGGTTTGGTTCTGGATGCCTCAGGCGGAGCTGGTTCTGGATGCCTCAGGGTCGTTGTTGGTTCAGCTCGGGTTCTCTGTCTGTTCGATGGAGGGAGGGGAGGAGGAGTCTCCTGTGGTGAGGTCATTTGTCTGAAGATGGGGGTCGTAGCAGTCTGACAGGCAGAGAGAGAGAGAGAGATCTCGGGACGCATTACCTATAACTAATTCTAACAAACTGAGGTAAAATATATCCAATCCTTTCCACCATTTTTCCTAATCTTACTATCTGTCTTAGATGTTAAATGCCATCTAAACCCAATTAAATGTCTATCCCTAAACATTGTTTTCACCCACTGTACATGGCTACTCCAAATAACTCTTTCAGGAAACATTTTCTTCTATAAATTAAAAATACCTACATGTTTCAAGCACCACATATTTCACACACACAATAAAATAACGTCCCCATATTTTAGTAACTTTTTACTGGACATATCTGCAATGTCGCCACAATCTGCTGGGGAATTTGTTTATAGAGTTTGTACGTACAAAGCTGTACTTGTGGGTTAGTAGCGCTGTTTCTAACTGTAATTCATTTTCAATAACTTTGCTCAGGTCACCGGTCGGGTATGTCCATAAACTTAACAGGGGGTGTTTCTGGTACAGACTAAAACATGGATCCAGTGTATTTGGAGATTCCCCTAATCTGTAAATCCCCATCACTTACATATCCCAATCACTTAAACCCATCTCATCATTTGATACATATTTGGGGGGTGAATCATCTTGATTGTAACCGCCTCACCTTTGGGACCGAGTATTCCTAACTCCTCTTCCTGTTGCTCAGCTGATCTTCTGGCTCTGGGGATAAGTGAAACTCTCTGAAACACAGCTGGAGTTTTGTTAGTGATGTGGTTATTATCTATGAGGGAACTAATGGATCCATGTCTTACTTGATATTGTACTCCCCATCCAACCAAAAAGGTGCCAAATGTAATGAGCACAATCAACAATGCTATTCTGACTCTTATCCCTAGGGGACTCCACAATTGATTTGGCTTTGTTCTTGTCATCTCTATTTTGTCCATGGTTGTGTCAGTTACAGAATTTAAATAATGAGTACTATAATAACGTATACGAAAATTGGACTCTTTTTCAGATGTAAAACAAAAATAGGTTTTCACTTTAGTGTACAATCTATAAAAATCTATAGACAATTTGTCTTTTGAGCTGTTTCTATCTTTATCTTATTTCTATTTATTGTTTTGTTCCAGCTCTGCCAAATCAGTCCTAACTCCCAATAATGTTCTGGAAGTTGCCGGTGAAGGGTGACAATGTGTGAGGTGGTGTCAATTTGCTCCTTTTTCTTTACCTTTAAACCGGAGCTCGTGTGAAGTTCATTACAACTTCTCACTGTTCCGTCCACCGGGATCAGCTCACTTTGTGAACTTTCACCCTCACCCAATCACCTGGCCGAACAGGAGTCTCTTCTGGAGTCTCGTCTGGTATCTCTGTAGCTTTCCAGCCTGTGTAGACAAAACTTGGATAATATTACTCAGAGTTCAGACATATTCATCACTTCTATTCATCTAATATCTAAAACGGGAATACTCCCTCCTTGGAGGCCCAGGCTTCGGCATACCTTTTGTCGTTATGAGACCTATTATTAAATACATGTTATTATTCATTAACTACAACGTCACTGAAATCAACATGTCTGTATAATCATGACACTCCCTCCTTTGAGCATAACATGCTCAATCAATATTGCAATGATTACCCTATTCTGCACAGGACACGCAAAACCCATAACTTTGCACAAAATAAATATAACTTCTCCGTGTACCCATAAGGTGTACAAAAAATATCATATGATGTATGGCTTTCTGATGGTATACAAACATATTCACTCAAATTTGCCATTAGCACAAAAATTGTTTACTTGTTTCAGGAATGGCTTTTGTCCTGGTATTATGCATCATTGTTGCTGCGAAAACAATACCCCTGGTGTCGCTAATGCGTCTCAATAACTCTAGGATTAGAGGATTGTTTGATACTGCTGAACAAACATATAATAAAATAATATTTCTCCAAACTAGAGGGAAAATACGAACTATTCTCACAGAGGGTGACATGCATGGAGGGCTGGTGCCCCTCACTCAAAATGAGATATTGCCTTACGCACTACATTATAAATCAGTAAAGTCACTCAAGACTAAATAAATAAAAACTGATTCTTGAAACTGTTGTAAAAACCCTACAACTTCTTCATCCAAGCTCTCAATCAGTGTTATGTTATTTAGTTTGCAGCTCATTGCCTTAAAACCGATATTTCAGACCGATTATAAAATTGTGTTTATGAGAAAAAAATGTAATCTGACTCCAAAAATCACATAATTGTTTGACTAAAAAACTACACTTCTACTAACAATAACTGAAGTTCCCCTTTAAACACAGCCCCGGTTTTTCTGACGGGGTCCATCTATGTACTGGCTGGAGTATGTTGGGCCAGTCTCTGTCGCTCTGTCACTGTTCTCCCGCCAACAGTCACTCTCTAGTTCTGCTGGGTTCTTGTTGACTTCTTCACTGGTTTGAGACAAGCGACCCTATCGGACACCTCCCTTTGTAGCCAGACTTCACCACAGCAGAATCGAGTTTCTGTTTTTAGGTCTCAACAGCTCCACGTCTGGTGTATCGCCGCCCCTTGAACTGCAGTCGGTGTAAACAGGAGGTAAGGATCCTCCGTCTTGGGCGAGTACTAAGTTTCCGTTTTCATATTTTGGGTGGAACCCCATCGTCTTGACCTCACTAGCTGTGTGGACACAATAGTTTTCTGTGTAGGGGAACAACATCACTCGTAATCTCTTTCCTTCTCATAATTACAAAAATAGTCTGCTAAATGTTCTACTATGTTTTATGCTTTATGTGTAAATGCAATATGCTACTCACTGTCATGTTTTACATTAAACCTCTCCCTTCTGTGGTGACAGATATGGCTCAATGTAGCTGAAGATTTCAAAATACCCTTGTGCTGAAGATGCATCACCTGGTGGTCTGGTCCTCTGAGCTTCCTCATTGTTGATGCCAGGGTGTCAGTGGCATTTGGGTCATGTTTGGCACCCCTGTTCGTCTTTGACATCTCTGGGACCCCCTGCCCTCCGTCGTAAAACCTCCCGGGGGTAATCTGCATGGAGGGCCGTTGTTTGGTGGCAATGTTCTGCGGACACTCTCTGGACCAATGTGTCAGCTGACCACATTTGTAGCAGCCTTCAATCTGTTCTTCGTCTCTGATCGTGGCTTTCCTCCTCTGCCACTTTGTCTTCCTCGGAATTGTTGATTCTGCACCTGAATCTCTGGCACCTCCCGAGCTTGAATTGTTGGAGGTGTCTGACCTGCCTTCTCTGGTTCTATGGCCATCCCTGATGTAGCTGCCATTGCTTTGCCGCTTTCTTGTTTTTATTAGCTTCGGTATCTTTCTCAGCTATTTGCATCTTCAAGAGTCTCAGTTGTAGTGCTTCCATTTCTGTCTTTTGTGTTTGTCTTTCTTCTGTGATTTCTTCTAATCGTATGTTCTCTCTATCAGGTGTTTTGATTGACTGGTTAGCACTCTTACTTCATACTCCAATTCTTTGAGATGTTTGTTCATGGAGACTCCATGCCAACTGCAAGACTGCTCCTATAGAACCAACATTCGGGGAGGGAGGAGGGACTTCGGCCAGGCTTAGATACAGCTTCGGAGTTTGGATAACTGGAGCCTCTTTGGTTTTTCTGCTATGTCTTCCCTCACTGGCAGGTCTGCTACTCGGACCACATTTATGCTGTGTGCCAATAGGCTGGCATATTCCAGATGGAGTATCAGACTTGTAACTCTTATAAATCTTTCTTCAGCTTCTCTCCATATAGTTAGCTGTTGTAGGCATTGTTCGTGCTCATAGTCGAGTACTGCTCTTCTATGGGCTTTTGTTGGTCCAGGTTGATCATCTGCTGGAACCAGTCCTCTTGTTTGCCACTGTTCCAACAGTTTCTCTATTTGGTTCCATGTCTTCTGTCTAAGTTTTGGAACTGTTGTAGCATCTGATCTGATTTTTACCCTTTCCATGATATCTGCAGTTGAGCCTGGCTCTGCTTTTGGTCTCAACTTAGTTTCTTTCGGTGACATGCTCTCTAACTATTCGAATGATCAAAGCACTAGTCCTCTGACTAGTACCTTTGTATTCCCTCAAAATATCCTACATCAGAATTGTTAAATCTGTTCTTTTTTTTTTTTTTATAAAGTTAAAAGATAAAAATTATGCAAATTTTAAAATGCTGAAATGCTAAAAATAAAGATTGTACAGTGTATGGTTTTGACTATGAAATATGAAAATTAGAAATCTGGTGAAAATCTACTGTGTTTCACTTTTCAAAATGTTTGGAATTATGTAAATGTCATAACTTGTGTTAGCTTCAATACATTTGTTTGCTTATTTAAAAAGTATTATATAAAGTGTCTTATCTTATAATTAGAAACTACTTGCAATTCTATCTCGGCAATGAAGCTTGTGTGTATTTATAACACTTAGAATTAGCAAAATGCTATTGAGTGTTTCCTCTATGTAATAATTCTGTACTACCAGCAGAGTGCGCTATTGTAATTTCCAGCTCAATCCACTAGGGATAGCTGTTGCAAAACTGACATTTTTAACAAGAAGTAGCTTTTTCCTTAAAAATGGGAAGAAAATTAGAATATGGTTAAACAACACAGCCCACAACCGCCAAAACACATTTGCAAACAAGAATATTCAAATGAAAAACGCCAATACACACTTGTAACAAGAATATCTCAAATAAACCGAAGCAGAAATACTTCCAAAACCAGACTCCTACAAATACCAAACTTCCCACGGTAAGATAACCTGTCTATTTTATAGTTCCAACTCTGCCAAGAGATATGATTTGTCCTTCTCAATATGGAGTGCCTACATCATGTGAGTGTGACTGAGTGTGTAAAAACAAACAGAGTACTTTCAATTAGCATTTCACGAAATGGCGACTTCCGTGTGTCTTATTTTCAACATGAGGGCAAAACAAGATGGCAACTGATTTTCCAACCTTTAACCTGAAGAACAAAGGGATTTGATAACACACCTCCTGTCTCTCACAGGGGTGGTTTAAATAATGGCGGGGCAATCTTGTCAAGAAAATTCAACACAAAACAACACTGCAGTTTAAAATAACATTTCTATCTAGTTTACTATGAACAAATGGGCTTTATCTTATTGATATCATCACTTAAAGTTAGGAACCCTTTACGCTTAAGCCATAAACTTATCTGCGTAATATTTGACTTTATAGTCCACTACAGTCAACTGCTGCCATTTAGACACGCTAGGTGGATGTAGTATGGGAACCAATCAGTGACTATTAAATAACCGTCGTCAATTTAACGTAATGCTGTTGTAACCCCAAATACTGTATTCCACCCGCAATATCTTGGTTGAAAATAGAACAGTTATGACCACTGATAAAGGCTTACACCTTAAATCAAGCCTTTTCCTCAAAAAAGGACTTTTTTAAAACAGTTGGTTCTCAACTGTTTTCGACTAGCACTGTCTTCAGTTACTCAACCCAAGTTGACTCGCTATGCCCTGCTGGTTTTCAATTACTTGGCCCGTAACCAACTCGCTATGTCTCATAGATCTTAACAATAATCGTTAAATGGATATATCCTTACGTCATAGGCTAAACTAACGTAACAAGAGACACCTACATGAAAACGCAACAAGACACCTATCCAAAGTACAATGACCACACACATTTATAGTTAAAATACTAACACACACAAATTAGTAACATGCAGGGTTAAATGTAAGAAAAAGAAGAAATATGAACTCACCCTGCTTGCGACAAAGCAACGCCCCAAGGTATATAATTGTTATTGTTATAAATTTGGTTGTTTTAACATTAATTTAGGCAGTCTCTCAGGAGTCCAACTTACCAGACAGACACACACTCCTATTGTTCCCTATGTAATCTATTGAAGATTTTGAATAAACAGGTACTTCTTTACCTTTCTGTATTGGGCCCGAGTGTATATCTGCCAGCATTGTTCAAACTCCTTTGAAAACTGCAACCGCTCTCCCGGTGTCACGAGATCACGTCGGGGTCATTCCAAATGTTATGCTGGATTCGTTATTCTCGCGTCCAGGTAAGAAGCTTAAAAAGGAGACTAAATGGAGTCTCTGAGAAGGTTCAAAATTGGTACTTTAATTAATAAAAGGCGCGGTAATGTTACAAGCAGGATATTGTTCAGTCAGGAGAGAAAGTCTGCAGCTTCCTCTCCCTGTGATGGCCGTGCAGAAGAGACCCCAAGCATTCGTCCTTCCCGCTTGCTGGCTGTTCGCTCCTCCTCTCTGGGAGCTGTAGTGACGCAGGGGACTTCCCCCCTCGTTCGCCTGTGTCCGATATCGCGTTAAACAGAGGATTTCGAACATTTTACATTCATTGCTTACTTCCCACATGCCGTTTTCTCCTCCTTATCTCTTTCATAACATTATATGTAATACATGTTAACAGCGTCAATAGCCACTTTAATGATACTAATGGGCGGTAGTCCCGGCTGTCGTCATGACGGATTTTCAGAATAAAAAGCTTAGTATTGAGAACTTCCGGGTTTTTCAAGAATAAAATAGCATTTAAACTGACGGTATGTTTAAGGTACATTATGCCATAAACATTGATTTAATTTCTAACACGCCTCAAACCAAATAGTAATCGGTTAGGTGTTTATATATTTTTGTAGCATTTATTTTGTACGCTCTGCTTTGCTTTGTCTTTTATTTGAATTATCAGGCATTTGCTAACATGTTCAGACATACTGCCGTAATGGCAATCTGTGTGAAGGCTGTAAAGCCACGCCTAGGCGATAACACAAGTATTTATTCTCCTATTTATTAGTATTTTGTATCCTCTAAAATCATATTGAGTAAGTTATAATAACAAACGTAATCTTCTGTAGGCAAGTGCCGTTTTTTCCAGCGTATATGTAAATGCTTTGTGATTGTAGTCTGTAAGAACGATCAGATATCATCGATCTGTAAGCTAAGCTACGCTACGCTAATGAGACATGCCGTTTTTTCCAGCGTTATATGTAAAAGCTTTTGTGATTGTAGTCTATAAGAACGATCAGATATCATCGATCTGTAAGCTAAGCTACGCTACGCTAATGAGACATGCCGTTTTTTCCCAGCGTTATATTTAAAAGCTTTTGTGATTGTAGTCTGTAAGAACGATCAGATATCATCGATCTGTAGCTAAGCTAAGCTACGCTACGCTACGCTAATGAGACATGCCGTTTTTTGCAGCGTTATATGTAAAAGCTTTTGTGTGTTTTACTTGTTTGCGCACATGAATATAAATGGGGGTGTGTTAGGAATCAACACTGTGTATGTTAGGCGAGGGGACACACACACACCACGAGTAAAACTGAGCTAAAGCCCCGTTAGTCTGTTGTTGTTGACAAGGCCTTACCTCTAGCAACAGGCTAATTAGTGGCTAGCACTCATTACAGTCAGTCTACTGAGCTCAGCCCCTCTCCAACACATCATCTGTATTGAGTCAGAAACACAGGCATGCACGTTACGGTTCAAAAACTAACTCAGATTGAAAAAGGCTAAGCAAAGAGCTTTGCTAAATAGAGAGTTTTGCTAAATAGAGAGTTGTAGCCCCATCTTTTGGATTTCAGACTATATTTATCCAAATAGTATTTTCTCATCCTGAATACTAAGTTGAGATGATTTTGTTCTAACTATGTGTTCTTCTTTACAGGCCATCACCTCACATACTTACTAATTAGTGACAATTTGTACAGTATCATGGCGGAAATGAAAGACTGTACCTGGCAGCCCTGCACTACAATGAAAACGCTGAGCGTGCACAAGCCACTACATCCACTGGAAACCCTCTGTATAAACTGCAGTTCCCAAAGGCCAGGAAGGGAGAATGCAGAGCAAAACCAGTAAAGACTGACCCCACATTCCGTAAGTGTTTAACATATTTATTATACAACTATTTACAAATATAAAATAAAAAATTACAAAGAACTTTCAGTTTTTTACATGCATATACTAATCTAAACCACATTTTTTGTTGTGCTTTTTTTTACCATTGCACAGCCCTACGTGGCCAACTTGATGGACCTCATCTTCGACCAAGTCTTTGTGGACCCGGCACCATTATGAGCGACCTGACAGGGAGGAGGTCATCGCCGGGTATGCTACACGGTTCAATTTGGCTGCTGTCTGAACCCAACATCGACATTTCACGGATCAGGAAACTCCCTGCGTATCCTGAGGACAACGCAGGCCGGAATCACCACTCTGATCCTGCGTCCAAGGAAGCTCCAGCACCAGCTCACAAAGCTTCTGTAAAAGTGTCATTTATACAAGATACAAGTAGGCTACATTTAGTTTTTTGTATGGGTTTTTTTAACCGTTGATTTTGACAATAAAGTTCCGAGTTGATATCAAAATGTGTCGTGATTATTAATGTTTGGATGGGTAAAGACTATTCTGATTTCAAAAGCATAAGGTTGTGTGTGTGGACCTTTTTGTCGTACACATGGGTGTGTTATGCCATTGCTGTGTAGTATATATATAATAGTACATGTACAATGACAGAATAAAAGATTGCATAAAGCCATATACACCAGTATTTATTTCCATGAACAATATTAGCATTCGTTTTACAATTTCAGTCAACACAAACAAACCACTCACTGCTCTATTTGCCTCAACTGTAGTCCACCATGTTCAGCTCTGCAAATATTCAACGCATTCTGCAGGGAGAACATATTTAGGCACACAGGCTCCAATCCAGGATGGTCCACCATACAGGTTACAGAGTCCTCAAGTTACTGCATCCGTCTTGACACATTGTGGTAAACATATATTGAATGACATGTGAAAAATGTATTTAAACAGACAACTTAGTAAAGCTGTCAAAAATGTTACCTGTGGTATCTCCATGCAGCACACATTCTCCGTTCAGAAGGCATCGTGGCGCAATTTGCACAAATAAGTCAATAACTGAGCATTTAAAAAACACATGAACTACACACATTGCTGACAACTGAGGTGTTGTTGGAGTTATACTTTGTATCACCCTAAGTTATTCAACTTTTCCAACGGTTGTTGCACGATGTTGGAAGAAAAGGACTGTAAACTATTAATAAATGCAATGAGGCCATTGTATATATGCTGAAAATATGAATGTCTCCCTTTATAATATATATATATATATATATCGCTGTTTTTGCGTTACAAAACTGTACACATTGCATTCTTGCTAATTAGCCAAAATATGAACGGAATAAGGAGCAAGCATCGTAACAGAGTAAAAATAAATAGGGACAACAGCTTGTCAGCTAACCATTCAGAAACGTCCTGCTGCAACCGAGATTTTTGCACCTCCACCAAAACCTCCGCTGCTTCAGGGTCAGTTTCTGGATCAAATTGATAATATGCTTGAACACATGCATTGCTCTGAGATGACATGTTTATTCCACACTCGTAATCACAGCAAGCATGGTAACGTGACTCTCGCCGGCTCATGCCTGCTCTTCTGCAGGGGGGCGTGGTCAGCTGCTGCTCAGAATTTTCAAAGACGGGCTTGGAATAGAGCGAAAATGAGCGAAACGAGGCATGTCTAAAACATGATCTGTTTGGTATTTTGAAAAATAAAAGTATAAATATACCTTATATAGGTATGGGTCATACACTATATCATTTAAATATCGCATGATAGGTCTCCTTTAAGTAGTTAAAGGTTTTGTGCTACTTTGTTCTTCTACTCCACTACAGTTCAGAGGTACATGGTGTACTTTTACTCCACTACATTTATGTAATACCTTTAGTTACTTCACAGATGTGGATGAATGATGTGAAATATAATCAAGTGTTAAATCAGACTTTAGTTCCACCTGGAGTAAATCCACCAGCTACCCTGCAGTATACAAAGTCATTCAGACTAGCTGCACCTTCACCAGCTTTGAGAACACTTTCATGATCAATCATTATAAAACATATCATAATCAGGGTTCGTACGGGTGCTTGAAATCCTTGAAAATGCTTGAAATTTGACGTGGTGTTTTCAAGGTTGGGAAAGTGCTTGAATTTTGGAAATGGTGCTTGAAATTGAGATAAAGTGCTTGAAAATGTAAATGCTTTACTTTTACAATAAATTGCTGTCTGACTGAATAGTTCGCTTTTTAGATTAAAAGAAAAGAATTGCTTCGCTTCTACATAAAACAGCTCCGCTGCGTCCTTCCCGCGCTATGCGCGCGACCTGCAAGTGTTTTTGTTACGTGTGACCTGGGCATTCTGATGAGAGTGATAGATGTGTACCAGGAGGTTGCAGTTTCAACGAGCGCTGGCTAGCAGGAGACAAAGCCATGAGACGAGGGTCAAGCCCACGAGTCGCCTCCTGCAAAGTGTGCAACATAACGATGGGAGAGTCTGCGCTGACGGGCCATGAAAGGTGCGCCGCAGTAGAGCATTTTAGATTAGGCTAACGTGGCATGTTACGTTTGTTTAAGCTAACGTTAGCGAGCTGAATAGCAAACTCGATTGAGGGATAATAATAATTGCAGGGGACAATCACTTCAGGGGAGCGTACCTATGTTAATATGTGCGTTAGTCGCCATCCTGCGGTGTCAGAGGACGAAGCTCTCGCGGCATTTCGTGTTATAGTCATGAAATGTAATCTATTGATTCGACACAGAGCGATTTTGAAAGCAATGTATTTCTACTGGTAGTATGTTTCGTGCCTAAACCAAATGTGACTTGCTCTATCGAAATCAGTCCCATTGACCTGAAGACACATTTTCGTTTGTATTACTGGTCCGGGGGAAGCTCGCGAGTGCGTTTGTGTATTTTTGCGTTTGTGTACTGGGGAAACACTTACAAGAAACACCGGCTGTTGTTATGCTTGCTGTGATGTTACATTAGTCCGTTCTCTGCTTGTAATCATGCCGTTACAAGCTTCAAAGTTGTATTTATCATCTGAATTTGCCGAAACAAGTTTAATATTCTGAAAGCCAATACTTTGTTGAAAATAGATTAAAATAAACTGTCTTTTATATAAAATTGAAGCAAAACTACATTTTGCTTTAATCCCATGTAATTTTAGAATGAACACAGTCTTCCTTTGAAGATGTATAAGTCAGGTGTCTTGAGTAGTCAACATTACCTAAAATCATTGTACACATTTGTAAATATTATTTTCCACTTGTTACCATTGTGAGTCTATTTTTATGCAGCTCTGCGTGTTTTTGTGGCTACAATTCAGACTAATACACTACCAGAGGTGGAATAAGTACTCAGATATTGTACTTGAGTAAAAGTACAAGTACTCCGATATTGTACTTGAGTAAAAGTACAAGTACTCAGATCTTGTAGTGAAATTATAAGTACTCAGATCTTGTACTTGAGTAAAAGTAGAAGTACCAGAGTCAGGCCCACCTTAACCTGCCATCAGGCCCTGGGGCTGATGGCAGGTTAAGGTGGTTTTGTAGGCCCCCTATTTAAACAACAAATGAAAGTCATTTATAGCCTCGGCAGGCTCTGTGATCGCACTTCTCCACTCTGCTCTACGCGCGCCTGGTCCTCTCCTCCAGATGAGTGACGCATCGGGCCTCCCTCATGTATTTGTCCGGTTGCCGTTGGCTCCCCTCCACGTAGCAAGTCCTCGTCGTCCTCTCGATCTCCTCCAACAGATAATGTCCCTCCTGTCTGTTTTTCCTCTCCCGCTACTCCATCGCTATCAGAACCAGACGGCCTACTTGGCTCCGAGGCCCCGCGGCCGGCACCGCTGCCGCTCGGTACAGAACTCATCTGTCCTTCCTCCTCATCCCGGCCTACAGGTTTAAAATAACCTGTAAGCTTCGGCATTTTTTGTAATAGCTGCTTGTCTCGAAACTCTTTTTCCCTCAACAATTTCCTTTCCCGAGCGCCACTCTCAAACTTTTTCTTCTCAAACTTTTTCTCCTAAACAACCTTCATCTGTCACTCAATCGCAATTTGAATAAGTTACATGTGAAACATATTCTCATTCTGATTGGCTGTTAAGTGGTGCCCACTGACTGTTTCGGAGTCATCATGTTTGAGAAAATCTCTAGAATCCATCGATCTGATTGATTAGCGGAGCAAATGATCAAAATACTACGGAGGGAAGATATTTTCGTTTGGATTACTGGTCTGGGGGAAGCTTGCGAGTGTGTGTGTATACGTGTGTGTGTTTGTGTATTATTGCGTTTGTGTGTATTGTGTTTTTTTCCCGGGGAAAACACTCACGAGAAACACAGGCTGTTGTTATGCCTGCTGTGACGTCAAGTTACTCCGTTCTCCGCTTGTAATTATGCCGTTACAAGCTTCAACGTTGTATTTATTATCTGAATTTGCCGAAACAAGTTTAATATTCTGAAAGCCAAGACTTTGTTTACTTGAAACCGGATGAAAACAAACTGTAACGGACCCTGCCGTGTTATCTATGATTACTATACGCCTTACATTCATAATGTCAGCCGGAGGGAGGAGGAGTGAGTGGCGAGTGAGAGCTGTCATCTTCCCTTTACAAGCTTCAAAAATGTATTTATCGTGTGATTTTGGAAATAAAAGTTTCATATTCTGAAAGCCAAGACTTTGTTTATTTAAATGTTTTTTTAAAACATCCGAAATAAAAAACTTTTTTTTTTTAATTAATTTTTTTTAAAAACTTTTTTATTGTCTCATGATAGGCCCCTGATCTCCGTAGGCCCCTGGGCTTCAGCCCAGGTCAGCCCGTGCATTAAGGCGGCCCTGACCAGAGTGTAGGAATACTCTGTCACAGTAAAAGTCCTGCATTCAAAATGTTCCTCAAGTAAAAGTAGAAAAGTATTCTCATCAAAATATAGTGAAAGTAGCGACAGTAAAAGTCGTTGTGCAGATTGGTCCATTTCAGAATAATATATATGATATGTTTTATAATGATTGATCATGAAAGTGTTCTCAAAGCTGGTGAAGGTGCAGCTAGTCTGAATGACTTTGTATACTGCAGGGTAGCTGGTGGATTTACTCCAGGTGGAACTAACGTCTGATTCAACACTTGATTATATTTCACATCATTCATCCACATCTGTGAAGTAACTAAAGGTATTACATACATGTAGTGGAGTAAAAGTACACCATTTACCTCTGACTTATGTTTACTGCCAACCTAAAAGTACCTCAAAAATAGTAATCAATAATGTATTGAAAAGGCTGATTGTTTTTGGCTGATTGTTTTATATTGGCTCAGACAGGTTATATGGGAGGCCTAGTCTACGTACAGATCACTAATTTTGAAATATTAAACTTAGTTTTCTTTTCTTTAATTGTTCATCCTCGTGTAGAAGGCTATCACGAAACACACATTTGGTTGTTTATAGCATAAAGAACATCTGATTTAATGTGAGGTAGGGAAATAATCATTTGAGTATGTGTATATAAATATGTAATTTACAACAACTGTAAGATGCTTAAAAAGCTGGAAAATGCACCTCGAAAATGCTTGAAAAGTGCTTGAATTTGACTTTGGAAAAGGTGTAAGAACCCTGCATATATATTATTCTGAAATGGACCAATCTGCACGATGACTACTTTTACTGTCGCTATATGTTGATAAGAATACTTTTATACTTTTACTTGAGTAACATTTTGAATGCAGTACTTTTACTGTAAAATAGTATTCCTACACTCTGGTACTTCTACTTTTACTCAAGTACAAGACCTGAGTACTTCTACTTTTACTCTAGTACAAGATCTGAGTACTTCTACTTTTACTCAAGTGCAAGATCTGAGTACTTCTACTTTTACTCTAGTACAAGATCTGAGTGCTTCTACTTTTACTCAAGTACAATATCTATACTTATACCACCTCCGTTTATAGCCTATGAAAAGAAAAAAAAAACTAATAGAAAACGAAGGCTAAACGTTAGCAGATAGTGACAATGTATGCTAGTTAGCTAGCTCAACGATTCCTTAAATAATATTGCGACAGAAACATTTTTCAGTGCACATCACGCTCTGCCGCTCCGACAGGGAGCTCTGCTCTGAACACCTGAACGCCCCATTCTAACAGCTGTTCACCAGCGGTCCAGCCTGTGCCACAGTGACTCCGGACCACACAGTTAATATTAACGAACGCACCCGTAAGTAATGTAGCTGCTGAAGCTAGACCATCATCGTGGAGAGCAGAGCCTTATTATACATCCATGAGTAGAGCCGACAGGCAGGAAGACTCGAGCACACAGCTCGCGCTTCATTACAATATAAAAAAAGAACACCATGCATGTCATGATGGCACATAACAGCTCGCGGCCGCAGATTACTCCGGGTCCCAGACCCCCCCCATACCCCAAAAATATTTGTATTGCAGATCTACATGAATCACACAACAAACGACCTATTTTGGATTCAAAACGGCGAATTTCGCCGATAGTTGATAAGTTTGCATCCCTGTATGGACAATCATGCGATTAATCGCGATTAAATATTTTAATCGACTGACAGCCCTAATATATATATATTATATATATATATACATATTGTGCTGTTCCCGGTATATGTAGTGTATATAGCTTATGTTAGGAGATTTGAGTTGATAACTAGTCCGCATTTCCAAATCTCCGCGCGTCCCTAAACAAGCTGAGATCTTACAGGAAGGAGTCCAGAGCATACAATTAACCGTTAAACAATAATCCACTTTAATGGTAATATACAATGCAATACAATCAAATACATTACCATACAAGACCATATCATTTCATATGCATAATGTCAGAAGTGGGCCCACCCCTGGCCCCTGCCCACGGGCCGCCACGACGTTCCAGTCCAAGCGGCGCGAGGAGAGAGAGGCAGAACAGAAAGCTGGATAGGCTTTCATACCAATGATACAGGAAGGGGTGGAGTTTAAGGACAACTGGTCGTCTTTTCCAGTCATCTCAAACAAACACCTCTGACCCTCACTGTCTCCTATTTCTGCAGCCTCTGCAGCCTCCACACATCCCCCCATCACATTCCAGAGACCACAGTGGGGTCTTGTTCCAGCTCCCCCACAGCAATAAAACCCTTAACAGGCCTTGGTCTACCGCCATTTTAGTCCTCACATTTATGAAAGGATGAAACAGATAAATCAATATAAAACACAAACATAGGTATTGTTTGAACAGTATTCACTTAACTGCTACTATTTGATAATTACCAGAGGAACTCAATGGACCTCTTTTAATATCTGGAAATTGCAACAAGACTTTCTGCCTTTTTCAAATGTAACACACTTCTTAAATATCAGATGCTGCACTTAACAGCCAGATAAACTCCCTCCGTACACCAATACTCTGAATACGTGAATCCTTTGCCCACAGGTGTAATGGTATAAAGATGGTGTGAAACTAAAATAAACAAGACAAAATATAATCAATTCTATGATCATTTCTACATACACAAATATGCACAATGTATATACATCAACACAGCTTTAACATGAATTGAATTGCCTTGTTATATTTACCGTAAGCTTTTTAACGTATTTATTGTAATTCTAGAACTTAAACAGTTATAAATGGCATCATATTTTAAACATATAATCAACCATTTGCGCCGCGTCTCGCTCTCAAGGCTGCGGGCGTCTTTGTCCCGTGAGATTTCAACGTCTCATGCCTCCAGAGCAAGTCGGACAAAATGACTAACCGTCATGCAACGCACTAACAAGACGTTGATCGCAATTGCGGAGGTCTGCGTCGGTCTCGCTTGTCTCAAACAAGCCTATACAGTATATAAACACTAGATGGCTCAAGGGGGAGTCGCCAGCGTAGCTCACCGGCGGCCATCTTGCCACAGTCAACAACTACTGCTACAGCTGTTGTAAGGTGAGTGCTCTGCACAAAAATACTCTTAACTCGCTGAAATTGGTTTATTATATACGTTATTAGCATGGCTATGATACAGGAGACAACAAGACATGTTGAAAAAAAAGTTAATGATTATTATTATAAGTATGCAGTATCATAACTACATCTTTGATGTTTATAACAAACCAAACCGTTTGAAAATTGGTTGAAAATCGAGCAATCTACGGTTATTTCAATAGTCCACCATAATGTTATGAATGAGCGAGCTGCCTGTGGCAAGATGGCCACCATGTGGCAACGTCGGTCTCCATTGGCCAGCAGCGCGGGTGAGTCATCTAGTGTTTATATATATCTATGGTGTCAGCAATATGGGCCCTTTCTCATTTGATCAAATCCCCCTCCTCGACTCCTCGGTCCTCCGGTAGTGACCCGGAAATAAATTTCAGCGTGCCGTGTTGAAGGACATCTCATTTCTCTAAATGCACTTCGAGGACCGAGGATCAAGCGTCGAGGAGGCTCTCCGGAGGAGCTATAACCGAGGATACACTGATGGGTCCTCCACGGCTCCTTCGTGGATGCATTTCCAGGAACAGAGATGTTTCAAAGAGTCGTGATGCACGGCCGGACTTATCTCAGCCAATGACAGCTCTGCATGCATCCCCTGGATATTATTTTATTAACTGCTTTCATCGCGACGCGATGTTTCCAGTGAGAACAGCTGTGAGGTCCGTGCAGAAAGCAGAGCAGTGTGTATAATATATACACTCAGTATAACAGGCCTACTCTTTTTATTTGCTTTAGTTTAGTAGATATCTACAAAGAGTCGATATTTTTCAAAAACCATTAGTGCTTCACATAATAAAATACACAACGGCTGTAGCCTGTTTTAGGAACTGTATGTGCGTGTGTGTGGTTAGTAGGTGTGTGTGGTACAGTGTGTGCGTAGATGCAGCGGACAGACAGGTCTCAGTTGGTTGGGTGTCCTCTGCTTACTTTTAATACTTGTAAACACAACTTTTGTCCCGTAATTTATTTTCCTCATTGTAGCGACCAGAGAGAGAGAGAGGGGGGGGGATATATCCAGTCTCTGATAGTGTTACGTTATTATGAGAGTGCTCTGTTTGATTCTGAAATTGTGTTTATATAAATATATACATATATATATATATATATATATTAGGGGTGTAACGGTTCACAAACATTTCGGTTCGGTACGTACCTCGGTTTTTAGGTCACGGTTCGGTACGTTTTCGGTACAGCAGAAAAAATTATCACAAAACATAACATATTTTTTTTAAATTATTATTAAACTATGAATAATGTATTCACTCAAATAAATACAAAAAAATAAAATAAACATTAAGGTGCAGCATTTCGATGAACTGAAATAATCTGTATTTGAACTTTACTGTACTAGTACTCACAACACATAAAATATTAGTTTTGGGTTTTTAATTATTATTAAACTATAAATATTCACTCAAATAAATATAAAATATAATAAAATAAACATTAAGGTGCATCTTTTCGATGAACTGAAATAATCTGTATTTGTACTGTACTGTAGCCTACTAGTACCTAAGCAGCCAGTTTGACATTAGGACTTGCTTGTCATTTCATGTTTTTTTAAAGAAAAATGTACTTGTCCACATTGCTTGCCGAAAGGGCAGATCAGCTGGCACTAACAATGTCTCCTGCCGTGGAGAACACCCTCTCGCTAGGGACAGAGGTAGTAGCCG